>NC_134901.1:23184986-23319986 GCF_041734735.1 Babylonia areolata
CTGAAAAATGATAGAAAATGTACAAAGAAGCTACTAAAATCCCGAGAGAGTGCAAAAATATAAACTATACTGAAAACAGAAAGATTACATAATCTCCAATTACACTCAAAGGAAGGAGGATCAGAGGAGACCTAATTCAATTTTTTTTTTAATGTTCCATAATTATGATGATATTAATGTGCTTGCTCTTTTCAAATTCTCAGAAGTTGATTACACTAGAAATAATGAAGGCAAGATTTTTATCAGGCATTGCTATACTAACAAATGAAAGTTTTGTTTTGCTTTCAGAATTGCTAATTTTTGGAATGCGCTGCCTACTAACACAAAATATGCACCAGATATCAACAGCTTTAAAAAAAAACCTAGATGAAGACGCTAAATTGAAAGACCTTTTCTTTAGTGTAGATTGAATATAATGTGATTTAGTGATCTATTTAATGTTTTTAACTGCAGATGTTGGGTTTAAAAAGTACGAACACTGCAATAACAAATGAGTTCCCTAATTTGCTGTAAACTCTTGCCTTGTAGTTGTACACTAATATAAAAATGTTAAATCATTCATTGAAGTGTGTAACATGAGCATGACAACTTTACTCACTTTTGACATTTTTTTCCTTTGAAAACCACAGATTGAGACATGGCGTCTATGGAGCCTAAGCGTATTTTGAAGCCCGTCAACAGCAACAGCAGTGTGATAAATGCAGTGGCAGAGCAGCAGTTGAATCAGTTGAAAAAGGTCAAGGAAGACTCTGTGGCATCTGGCTCAGGGAAATCAGGCCAGCCTGCAACCACTTCCGCCACTGTAGATGGAGCAAATCCTACAATGTCAGTATTTTGTCGTCTTATAGAATTAGATAATAGATTTAATATCAAAATTTTGTTCCAGCCTAATTTGAAACTTCTTTTTCAGTTCATCATTCTTATTTTTTTTCCTTTTTTCCGTATTTATTTTTCATTCTGTTTGTTCATCTTAGGCACCAGAAAAATACCCAAATTTATGTTATAAACATGATGTTAATGCTCAGTAGATTAATTTGCTGTTCAGTAATTACATGACAGATGTCACATTGTCAGTTGTCAAGTGATTTAATCTGTCATTATATCTTGGCTTTAGACTTGGAGCAGGGTAGGTCCAGTTGTTACTTTTTTACCCCTCAAACTGTCAGTCACACATAAATAAAACAGGCCTTTAATCTTCATTTACAGTTTGCACTTTATATGAAAACTTAAAGCAGAACTAAAAAAAGTACAATTTGAATTAATGGAGAGGCACTCAGGCAGAATAAAGGAAAAAAAAAAGAATTATAAGAAAAGAAAGTTTGAGTCATACAAAACCTTTCTTGAAAATGTACCAATGGCATTAAACTGATTAAAGGTTTCAGGATAAAGATTCAACAGTTTTTTTTTTCTTTCAAAATGACAGACCTCGCTATTGTCTTCTGCTCTGTCTCCCTAAAATTTTGGAGTGTAGTCTGTAGACTTTATTCTTCACGCTTGCCCAGCCAAGTATCAACATCTTAATTTTTTTTATCACACCAAAGAAACATGTAACGAATGGTGAAATGGCAGCAAACAACTTGAAAAAGGTTCAGCAAGGTTTTTCTTTTGAAACTCTGAAACGCTTTTCATCTGTCTGTTCAGTTTACCATCATTGTGTCTTACTAAAGTGAACGGTACTATTAAAGTGTCAAAGGTTTTGAAAATTTGTGTACAAGTGGTGTTCCATTGTTGAAACAACATAACAACAATAAAAAATCCTGAGGCCATTTTCTTTGCTGAATGCTGTTGTAGTACTTGTACTTTAGCTTATAGCAGTGGAGTATGGAGTTTTCGCCTTTTCACAACTAAGCATTCAGCTTTTAACTCACTCAGTACAGCCAGTCCTCTCTTCTCCTCTACACAGACCCCTCGGATGTCCAGTGGGTGTCTGAATGACCCAACCTTTAGTTTCCGCCGTCAGAATTGTGGTATTCTTTGTCAACATTCACCTCTTCAGTATAAGAGCCTTCCGCTTGCAATATTTTGATAACGGTAATTGGGGTGAAACGCTGTTAGCGTTGTCTCTTTCGCCGTTCGTATGGAGAGAGTTAAACTCTCATTGCATTCAGAGATGCCAAGTTAGAATTTTGATAACTGATAAGACAAAATAACTAGGTAATAACAGAAAATTCAGAAGAAAGATCAGAATGGTTTGGAAAGGTTTAGTTTTAAATCCAGTTTGAACCCTTTTTGAGAGTGAGGATGTAGATTTTTTTTTTTTAAGTCTTTGAGTTTTACATTTTTCAAAAATCATCATAGCCAAATAGTTATGTGTAAAATAAGTTCAGGAATCATCCTTGAATACTGGAATTACTTAAAGATAAATGATTGTCACAGGTTTTTGTTGTTGTTGTTTTTTGGGGGGAGGGGTAGGGAGGGGGGGGTTGTGGTCATTTTGCTGTATATATTTGTAGTTGAGTTCTGTTGATTTTCATGGTATATTTTAGTGTAAGTATTGGTTTCTATAGAATAAAGTATAGTTCAGTTTTAAACTGCACTGTCTGTGTTCCCAGTCTTTAGCCATTCAGATGAAAGCCACACAGAAAAATAACTTCACCTGGCTGTACACATGCATTCAGGCATTTGCACACTCATGTGTGCACTCTCTCTCTCTCTCTCTCTCTCTCTCTCCGTCCGTCTCTCTCTCTCTCTCTCTCTCTCTCTCTCTCTCTTTCTCTCCCTCTCTCTTGGCACCAGATCATGGATCTATAAATGGTAAATGATGTCATTTTTCTGTTCTTTTTCTTTATTTAAAAAAAAAAAAAAAATCATTTTAGCAAATGGGTTGTGGATTACAATATGAACATGACATAAGTTATAACGTGTTGTCTGAAAAATTGTTGTTCATAGTTCTGATGTTTAATTTGTAACTTAGCAGAAAGCTACATTGGTAAATTTATCAAGATGTTAGTGCACAGAGAAGATTTAATTTGTTTCATTGTTTGATTTCCTTTTGTTTTTTTTATTTGTTTTCCAGGAAGAAGTGGTCTTTGGGAGATTTTGACATTGGCAAGCCTCTTGGAAAAGGAAAGTTTGGGAATGTTTACCTGGCTAGAGAAAGACAGAGCAAGTACATTGTGGCGCTTAAGGTATTTTACATCTGCTGTTGTGAACTTATCTAATTCATAACAGTGTACTTTAAAAAAATAAAAAGAGATTCCTCCAGTTTATCATTCTGATTCAGTGGTAATATGTATACAGTATACATTATTACACACATGTACTATGTAGATTATACAAGCATACATTTTTTATTTATATGAAATGTTAATATTCATGTGAATCTGAAAAAAAATCAGTTATTATTTTGATATATTTTTCACTGTTGGACACTGTTAAACAATCGTTTTTGTTGATAACAGGATATTTCATAAATAGCAATTTAGAACTGATTTAGACCAAATGAAAACTGAATAAAATGTATGCGTGTATAAACAAAAACACTTAAAAAGTATGACAATCGTAAGTCACCTTTATGTTTAACATATATTGATATAAGAACTATGATTGTATGAATTAAGGTTATTATCATATTGATCATTAAGCAGAAACAAATCATAATTATGCTGTAAAAAAGATAATATGATTGAATTTGGTTCAGTGAGAGTAATATTACTTGATGTTCTGTGCTTTATTTTATTGTTGACTATATTCAGTGGTTCATTTATTTCAGCTTATGTTCAAGTCACAGCTTCAGAAAGCAGGAGTTGAACACCAACTTCGACGAGAGATTGAAATTCAATCACACCTTAGGTATGCCACCCCATTTTAATGCTCTATCATACTCTTTATAAACTGCTTTCTCAAACTGCTCTTTCTTTGCACATAGCCAATATTTTATGAAGGAAAGTTTGTCACAGTAGGAAGGAGTTGATGAAAGTTTCCTGTAAAGAGAGGAAAAAAAGCCTGGCATTCAAAATAAAACAAAATAAAAAAGGCACACTTTTACTTTAGAGACGTTATACTGAAATATGTTACAGAAAAGGTCTATGTTAGAGATCATGCACATGTTATTTACATTCTGACTGTGGGTGTGTTGGAGAAATTTGAACACAAATGACGCAGTATCATCAAAAAGGGAAATAGCTGAATACTCACCAACAGCAAGAACTGACATAAATTAATATGCACTGGAAATAATTGAATACTCATCAACTGCAAGAACTGACATATACACTGAAATTGAAATGGTTCATGGATCATTTGATAAAAAAAAAAAAAACCCCAGTTGTATCAGTTCCAAAGTGACAAAGGATGATTTACAAAATTGTCAGTGCAGTCACTGACTACTTCAGTGTCTGTCCTAAAGAATATTTCCAAATCCCTACATATAGATATTTTGTTAGTTATTTCTGTTCCAGAATCTGAAAACTCAATGCTACTTTTTGCCAATAATTTATCTAGTCAAAATTAGGATTGCTCTCTACTTGTTTTTTTAGTTTCACATTTGAGTAACCATGACATAATCAGCTAAAGACAAAAGACTAAGTTATTGTTATAGATACAGGTAAACACCCCAGCACAAAGATTTATGGAATAAGATTTAGGATTTAGCTTACGTTTTGGGGTCCTCTTTTATGAACAATACCACTGTAGGTTTGACTGTAAGTGTAAGACTATATCTACAGCCCTGATTAGGCTATAGATGCATTTTAGTCTTTGTGTATTGGTGATTTCTTTATTCATGGCTGCCTCAACTCCAACGTTCACTCAGATCTGTGAGTGGGTTTTTACATGTGATTGTTTTTACCCCAAGAAAGTGCTACCCAGGCAGCCAAACTGAATAAATCTTTGTTTCCAAGCACACTGGATGTTGACATGATTACATGATCTTTTAAGTTAACATGTGTATATGATCTTCTACCTGTGTACACACATGAGAGGGGGTAACACACTTGTGTTGATCTGGGAGATCGTTAAAAAAATTATAATTATAGTTGATAACGTCAAAGAGAAGATGTTGCTTTTGGAAAAGATAGTGCATCGAGATCCCTCTTTATCATTATCAGTTTCCACATTATTTCAGTTAGATGGTATTACTTGACTCCTTGTTAATCAATTGTAAATTTATGTGAGTATGGGTAGTCAAAAATTATTGTAAATTATTTGGAATTGCTCCTGTATATAGTTTGTGCTCCTTTGCAGACATCCACATATTTTACGCATGTTTGGCTACTTCCACGACAAAACTCGGGTGTATTTGATACTGGAGTTTGCCCCCCAGGGAGAGCTGTACAAAGAACTTCAGCGATGTGGGAGATTTGATGAAAAGCGGTCAGCAGCTGTAAGTTTGGCTAGATTTTTTGTTGTGTGAATGTGTGTGTGTGTGTGAAAGTGACTGAATGATACATTGATAGTGAATCATTGATCTTTGTTAAAAGTATAGCATCATCATGATCATCAAATGAAATGGCTTTAATCTTGATGAATAAACAACAGTGATTTTGATGTGATCTTTTTTATTTGTTATTTCTTCTTTCATTTAGCGTCTGGTTTGATTTTTGACATATGTAAAACAAAGGGGTGGGGTCAGTGTTGAAGCAAGGTTAAACTGCCCAGATCAGCACTAAATTTAGGGGGGGAGGGATGTGGGGGGGGGGGGGGGAGAGAGTGGTGGAGGAGTAGATAGGAGTAGAACATGTAGTGAAGGATGGCTTCATTGATCATTTGATGACAGCATGCATGTTTTCTAGTCCATGACTGGGAAGTTGAACCTCTAACTGGTATGAATGTGTACATGTATTTGTATTTGGGCATGCTGTTTGTGTTGTACCTGTTAAAAATTTGGACTAATGAGAAAATAGTTGTTCATGCTGTTTGAGATTATCTGATTAGAATGTTTTTGTGCCGGCTCCAGTAATACTAAAGAGCAGTTCTATCAGTGTTTTTTTTTTTAATTTTTAAAATATTTTTTTAATGTTTTTTTTTAATGACATGGAGGCAGCAGGTTGATAGATAAAGGATACCCCAGGTGTGAAGTAAAACTTTCAAAGACAATAATGAGATGTAAACCAGGTTGTTCAAAGTGTACTGATGTTTGTTCCTATCTGCTTGCAGTACATTTACCAACTGTCCAGTGCTCTGTCATACTGCCACAGCAAGAAAGTGATCCACCGTGATATAAAGCCAGAAAACCTACTGTTGGGCCTCAGAGGAGATCTCAAGATTGCTGACTTTGGTTGGTCAGTCCATGCTCCTTCCTCAAGGTTTGTACTCTGCTTTAGTTTCCTTACGTCGTCTGACCACTTTTTTTTCTTTCTTTTTTCTGCCCCATTATCTGCACCATTTCAGTGGCATTACTCAACGTCACTCATTCCAAGTCCCCCATACACAGACACCACTAGGTTTGTCACATTCTCAGCATTGTCATTCCTTGGGGAGCCATCAATCAATGTTAGGTTACCAGGAGATAACTTGTCATCGAAATATTCTGACTTTTCCCTGGTTTGCATTCAGTTCATTGACAAAAATTCTGGTAGCTTTAGCTTGGGCAATCTTTCTAGATTCTATTCACAGCTAGAAACATCATCTATGTCATGAGGCAGTCCTTTATTTGAACGTTTTGGTTGGTTTACTGGCTGCAGTGTTTGCCTGACTCGACTCCTCGCTCACTCAACAAAATTTCGGACTAATGCCTTGCTCAAGACATGTGATCGTGGCGAACTAAATCAACCAAGATTGCTTTCTTTAGCTGATACTCAGAAAGAATTGAAGCCTAAATTTGAAGAAGACAGTGGTGAACGTTTATAGGACAATTTGATAGAAAATACAGGGAGCAATCAAGAGAGTGGCCAAGATACGACTATCAGTAAGTGATGCCGGCTGTATAGCTGAGCAGACAGAAAGTGACCGAATTATTGGCAGGACACAGTGTGAGCGATTTTCTTGGCACTCAGCCAACACAGTCTGATGAGAACTGGATAAAGTGACTGTGTGAGAGAGGTGAAGAGGAGGGGGGATGGAGACTGAGGGTGTGTGGCCTCGCATCCATATTATCACTTGGAGAAGTCACAATGCATTGTGTATCTGTCTCTTTTTTAAGATTTTTTTTTATTGTGGTGGTTCTAGTATGTTTTTGTGTGTGCAGATATCCATTTGTCCAGAAAATATGATATTTTAGTGCACATTACCTAATGTTTGTAATGAACAAGTTGAAAATGTGACAAAAAATAAAACACAGATTTCAAAACAACAGCATGTCACTGAGAATATATAAAATGGGAAAACATGTGTTTTGTATTCTTTATTCATTTACCTTTCAGAAAATATATACTTTTATGGGTATTTCTTCAATAACAAAGAGCACAGAATTTTTTGAAAATTTATACCCGTTTTTTGTGAAAAAAATCTGGCAAATAGATTTCACTTAAATCTTATTTTCCTGGCAGCGAAAGGGTTAAAATAGATGTTAACACATTGTCTTGCTCCAATCCTCTGCTGTTGTGATGGTTCTATAAAATAGTACTGTGCTGTTTGTGGAGTGTGATTTCTCCCTCTCCTCTTTTGAATTTTATGGGGGAGGGGTTTGTTTGTTTGTTTTTTAATCCAGGTGCTGAGTGTTCCAACCTCTCCTCTCCACTCAACATCTGTCTAACTCCTTTCATCACTAATTTTCCCTCTTCAAGAATCAGTTTCCATGCATGATGCTTGTTTTACAGACGAACAACGATGTGTGGAACATTGGATTACCTGCCCCCTGAGATGGTAGAGGGGAAAACTCATGATGAAAAGGTTGACCTGTGGAGTTTGGGAGTGCTGTGTTACGAGTTCCTGGTGGGTAACCCACCTTTCGAGGCAGAGTCTCACTCTGATACCTACTCCCGCATCACCAGGGTGGATCTGCGCTTTCCTGATTTCATGTCGACTGGGGCTCGTGACCTCATATCAAAGGTAAAGTTGGACACAAAGTTGTTCTGTGCTAGTTAGTATGGCATGTACCATATTCAATGGTCTTACATGGTGCCTCTGTGTGGGGGAGTTTATCAGTTTCAGTTGTGTGTTATAAAGTGTCCCCACCACATTCATTGACTGATCGCTTTTTCACATGACATCCACTGGGTTTTGAGAAAAGCAGTGCAGAGCTGTCAGTTGTCCTGCTGATGAAAAGTTCTGTTGTCTGATTTTAAAGTTACTGACATTGCCATTGATCCACAAGTTATTTTATACAGTATCTGCATAGTATGTTGATTTTTGATTTAAAATAACCCACAGCAACAAAAGGGTTGTCCCTGGCAAAGTCTGCTTTGAGTGTGTGAACAAAAACACTTGCAGACAAAATAGGAGGGGGGGAAATGGCTCTGCACTGTTGTGACATTCTCCCCAAGGAGAGCAGCCCAAATTTCACAAAGCAAAAAGCAGTACAATTCGATACAAACTGAGACACTATTACTGTCTTAGTAACCAACTGTATAAGTAAATTTTGTTTCTTTATGGTCATTTCACAACATATAATGGACGGTTGATTTATCAATCTGTGGATGACTGATTCATCAGTCTGATGAATGGTTATCTTTCAGCTTCTGCGTCATGATCCCCGGAAACGTCTGCCCTTGACTCAGGTCATGACACACCCCTGGATTGTGGAGAACCACGCTCCTGCTGCAGAGGCTGCCAAGTCCGCATCGTCCTGAGAGTGCATGGAACAGGCTGCCATCTCCTTTCACATTCAGTCTTTCTCTGGATAATCCTCCCACCTTGGGTTGCTGGGGGCTCTTTTACCAATGGATAGTAACCTTGTCTGGAAATTCGAAATTCTGTCCTGAAATTTACCCTTTTTCTTTCTCTTTTTCTCTGGCTTACTCTGCCGTACTGTTTCCTTCATAATTGATTTGTAATTTTTCTAGGTGGTCTTGAATAATTTCGGTCTTTTTCTGGACTTGATAATTGGGCATTTTTTTTCTGGTTATTTTCTTTATTAACACATTGGACATGAATGGAATGCTGGCAATTTTTTTTTCTTTTCTTTTTTTGGAGGAGGGTGCGGGGGGCTGTGGCAGAGTTGGTTAGGCCTTTTACTTCTGATCCAGCATTCATCACTGATCACGGTTTGAGGCCCAATTTCGCCATGGTGGTGTGCTCTTGTGAAAGGCTCTGTACTTCGATCATACTCTCTCCACCCAAGTGTGAATGGATACCTGACATCGGTTGGGAGGAGGTGAGGATTGGGCCCTGCCTTCCAATGCTGAGCCCTAGGCACACTGTCCCAATGGCCATGAAAGTCTATGGGATCTCTGTTTAATCATATTTTTATGCCCGTTTCTATTTGTATACTGTGTAAATAATGTAAAATTACGTTTGTGTTGAGATTGGTTTTAATCCTCTGGTGAAAGATTGACGCATCAGTCAACATCAGAGGCATGTCCTGGGTTTATGTGCTTGAATATGACTGTACTTGTGCCTTATTTTCTTTTCCAGAAATATTTCTTTTCATATGACAGTGTTTTTCTCCTGAATATGGCCTTGTGCTGTCAGCTGGGCTATAAATATATAAGCAGCTATGATTATCATTCTCTGGGCAAATAAATTGCTGTGCTTTGGCTCTCAGTGAGGAAAGCTCTTCCAGCACCTTGATGAGACTATCATCTGATCTGAGAGAGCACAAGCCATAATTTGCAGTATCAATTATTGATTGCATAGCATTCTGTATTTGTATCAGACCAGTGTTTTTCATATTTGAGTTCATCATGGCCCAAAGAAACTGAAGAATAGTGTGATGCCTCTGAATTCTACCAAGAGCTCTTGTGTCAATGATTTGGCTGAAAGCATAAAATTTTTAGTTCCTATTAGTGATAGTAATTTACACTTTCAAGTCATGCATCATGTGTCACAAATTTAGTGTATGGATTCATTCCCTGTGTTACAAAATGTTAGATAAATTTGTGAATTAAATCATTTAAACATGACCTCAGTACAGATTGTGAGGCACGCACATGTGTAATCTTTTTGAATAAAAGGTAACAAAGTGTGAGCTCTTCAAAGAATGCCTGAAGAAGATTGGAGTCATTATTCCCAAAGTTTAGAATACCTGTCTGGCATGTGCAGGAATTATAGCCAAAACACAAGAACAAGGGTTTCCAACATGGAGAAATTGTGGTCAGTTCCCAGCATTTACCATTGACATATCTAATAATTTAAGAACCATTTTATATTTATGGAAACAATCTCACAAAAATTGGGGGGGGGTTGCATATAATTTAGTACTTATTGTGTACAAGTTGTGGATGTTTCGGACTAAGATCACAGGGCAGATATATTTCAGCAGCTATGGAGATAAGCAGTGAGAACCGTGTGCTAAACTTTGACACTGTATTAAAGTGAAAAAGCGTCAGGAATTAACTAAACTTCATTCAAGTGCAGCTGTGGACCAGTGGTTAGTTTGAAACTATTCAAGTATTTACATTAATTATGTTGAGGATGATATGGAGAATTTGGTAATGATGGACAAGATGGGAAGGGGGGGTGGGGGGGGGTTGTGTGATTGTAAATCATTGCATCGAAAATGGTGTAATAAAGGATCTCAAGTTTGAAGCATTGACCACCCAACTACCCTGTCCTTTCCACTGTAACAGGGATAGTTTGATAACTAAATTTCCAATTTATGCAGAAGTAAAACCACAGTGTTTCATGGTTACAAATGAAAAAAACCTTTCACTTCCAAAAAATACATAAATAAGATAAAGAAAAATGAACTTTTTTTTTTTTTTTAATACATTTTTAAAACTGCAGTTCCAATTCCTGTCTGGCAGGCTGGACTACAAGCATCAAAGATTGTCTTCTCTTTATCTAGTGATATATGGGCACACCTGACACATCCATTTTTGTCAGCATGTACAGAATGAGAACATGCCTGCCTTCATGGATTTTTCATGTGATCACTGAAGGGGCCCTACATTTTTGTAATTGTTGCTAAAAGTCCAGACAACCTAAACAGGGTTATATCAGGACTACAAGTGAATACAAATTTCAACTGCGTTAAAACACAAAACTTGATTCCTGCCCTACACCTTTTCTGATTTACTTGAAACCTTACAAATAGGCTTTTGTGCTGCGAAATAGTCATTTGTTAAATTATAACATTGGAAGAGAGTTTCTGTATCTATCCCTTGTTTGATTTGTATGTTGACTCGTTGGTTTGTATATTGACTGTCGAATCATTCTACAGCCACCCCTGAGCATGTTAAGTTTGAAGATCTTGCTCATTGCTGAGTGAGTGAAGGGGAGGAGAGGGGTGACCACAGAGTAAACCAGTTTGACATGACTGGATCAGTCTGATTTTTTTTATATATATATATATAAACTGAACATGAACCTTAATTTTGTAGTGTGAATGTAAGGATTGGAAGAATGTGAACAGATGACCTGCTAGTTGGCAGCTGAGATATACAATGTGTACATTGGGATGCAAGGGAAGGGAAAAAGTGAGTTGGGAAGGGAAATTAATCTTTCCTGAAAGCTGTGGGTGAAAAATCCATTCACATGGTTTTTGTCCAGTAACTCACTTGGTTTTAATGTTATTGCCAAGAAATTTTATGACTTTCTCAATAAAGCATATTGCCCAACCACTGAAAATTGTCTGTGTTTATAAACAAATCAGTAAGTAAATGTTCCAGTATGTTGTGGGTGTGTGCACACCCATACTAGCAAAGAAAAACCTTGTGCACCATGTCATGGGTGTGTGGGCACCCAATCTATTTTTTTTGTTGTTGAGAAACTGCAGTTCTCTCATGTGAGCTGGCCACACGAAACAAGTGGCTTCATTCACTTGAGTTTGGACATGACATCATTCCATCCTGCAACTTGGGGGAGGGAGGGAGGGTGGGGGAAAGAAAGATTTATGTCTGAATTGCAATTGATTACATTTAAGTAACAAAGAATATTTCATCTAAACTGAGGATAGTTCTACGTCATTTCAACTTATTACATCGTCACACTTTCTACGTGTCACAGAGCATCAGAAGATCCATGGATCACTTGTTATTTCTATAAGCACCTTTCAGTTTGATTTATATTTGCAACTAGTTGAAATTCCAGAGACCATGGGTGACTGTACACCCATGACATACTGTGAGGGGTTTAGTACCTTCACTAACACCATGGGCAAAACTATACATGGGTGACCTATGACAAAGAATTGTTCCTTCATAAAACTATCCGTGACTGTACACCTATGACGGTGCAATATTTTTTTTTTGGTGATATACAGGAAGGGTTAATTATACGCCCTCTTGTAGCAAAGTATAAGTCAAGAACAGAAAGATTTTGTTTAAATGCCAAAAATTATTGTGGCAGTGAAGAGTTCCAGGTGGAAATTGGATGAAAACAAAGGTGAACTTTGATCATACAGTGACAAAACATGATGTGTTTGTGGAGTAAGCTTTCATCACATGAACAAAAATGGAACAGATCATACAGTGACAAAACATGTGTTTGTGGAGTAAGCTTTCATCACATGAACAAAAATGGAACACGCTGAACATTTATTTTCATCACATACATTTGTCCCTGATGAATGTACAATATTATACTGCAAAACCCTTCACTGGGGCAGTTCACAATCTCTAACCAGAATAGTCTTTCCACTGTCTTCGCATCACAACAAATTAAATCTGCAGGCCACTTCTGGTCCATTCAATGTCGAGTAAACATTCACATAACATTGCTGCACATTAATCCACAGTACTTTGCATCTTCTATGCCCAGCATGTTTGATGGGTCAAAAAGACATTTTGTACAGTAACACTAAATCAATATTGATTCAAAAAGCCACCTCTGATTTTGAAGCACCCATACATCTATACAGGAAATGGGTTTGCTATGAAGGCCAGACGTTGCTCATTTCTAGTGAACATTTCCATAGCATGTCTATAGCTTGAAAGATTTCACGCATGCTGCTTTCGACAGCATTAAGCTCTAGATCTCCAAGTCTTTTTCCACACAATACATGCTGGGCAAGAAAACATTATTTTATGTGAATGATGATGAATGCTGAACTGTGAGATCCTGAATGGATAACACTATTCTGATCAAACTTCTTGAAGTCCTTGTACTCACAACTGAAATATCAAAAGTTCCATTCATATTCCAAGAATTGAGACCAATCCATATAATCTGCACAAACCTAGGTTTCTGCAAACATCCAAACATTCATGGAATATATTTTGGGAGAAATTTCCAGTACCACTGAGGACAAAAAACATAAATGGAAAAAAAACAACACTACTGCTTTGTCTGGTGACGGGTGTTTTGTCTAAGCAGTGGTTCCAAACCCAAATTTATTCGTCGTGAACTGATTGAGAACAAAAGCTGCACATGAAATCATGAAGTTTCTGGTCGATGTGAAGTCATTTTAACCAGGAGCCTTCATGCTTGGTGAAAACCCAACTTGGCAAAAAGATTCTGGAGACGATGAATGAATGGATACCAACCACTGGAGATGAACAAAACTGATGTGAAAGGAAAAACATGACAACTGTACTAACTCATGTCATACTTTGTTCCCACATGACTGCTAAAGAAGAATGAGCACTATGACTTTTTTTGTTGATGATAAACTGTTGAAAGTGAATTTATCAACTCCACCCTGAACAAGTCTTTCTGACAAAAATAAAAGCCCATTATCAATGAAAACCTGACAACACCTATACATGAACTTATACAGTCATTGCAAGAAAAAAAAACTATTCACAACAGAAACACACTGAGGACAGGATGGAGAAAGTGTGTATCGAACAAGGCAGCCCGAAGGAAGTCTGCATCATACAGAATGTCACAAATTCCATGTGTCCACCTTGTCTAATGACGCTTCTTCTTGGCCGGGCTCTTGGAGGAGCTCTTGTCGCCATGAGAGTGTTTACGTTTGTGGCCATGACCAGAGCCGCTGCGGCCGTGACCACCAGAGCCGCTGCGGCCGTGACCACCAGAGCTGCTGCGGCCATGACCACCAGAGCTGCTGCGGCCATGACCACCAGAGCTACGGCCATGACCAGAGCTGCTGCGGTGACCGGAGCCGCCCTTGTGGTGCGATGACCTGTGTTTGCTGCTGTGCGAAGACGGGTGGCGACGACTCTCTTCTTCGTCTAATTCCTTCTGCTTGTCGGCTGAAATAGAGTCAACATAATGCATTGAAAGATCATGTTCATGGAAAGAGGTTACTACTGAAAATGTGAGCTTATCTTTATTATCAAAATATGTGCAGTACTAACTTTTTTTCAAGGTATGTGTAGAAAGAAATAATCCAGTGACATGAGAACTGCAAAGTTTATTAGAGAATGGAAAAACTAGGTTACTATTTTTATATGTTACTGTGATAGTGCCTTTTTAAAATCATGAATTTTTGTGCATAGACCATGACTCTTAACGCTGTCAAGAGTACTCTGGGTTTGTACATGAACTTATTCATTTAAACTATGAAGTTGCCATTTCTTCAAGTGCCTATCCTCGTACCCTCAAGGAAGTGAAAAGGATTGAATCAAAGTTCTAAGACAGGAGTATTTGCAGTGATGCCAAAGACCAGTGGGCAAAACACCATTACCTTTCCTGGCTTCCTCCTCCAGCTCATCCCAGTCTTTGCCACTTTCTTCGCTGGATCCCAGATCTTCCTCTTCAGAACCTGAAACCCAACACAAGCAGTCACCACTCAACCATGTCCCTGTGAAGCCACAATCATTATGAAGATGTTCATGAATGTCTGAGGATAGCAGAAAAGAACAAAAAAAATCAAGAGTGCAATTATGGAAAGTTTCAACAGGTTTATGCAATGGCTGGAATCTCCCCTTGGTGACTGAATTCAGCAATCAAATTATAATGAATATAATTAAGGTTTCAAATCCACCATCCCTTGCCCATCCTAAAACAACTAGCTAAAGCTCTACTACATTTCTGAAGTTCTGCCAGAATGTATACTCCCCACCCCCCTCCCCTATATACATATATATATATTTTTTTTTTTTGGAATAAAAAATTGGTGCAGTCTGGTACCTGTATCATTCTCATCTTCCCAGTTGGATTCCTCACTGTCATCCTCGCTGCTTTCGTCATCACCAGACTCAACATCATCTGAAGGGGCATAGGAATCCTCCTCTTCATCCTCATCATCCTGTTCCTCATTCTGCAAAAAATACAATTCATGTTTCATTTTGATAAAGTGAACCAAAAAAATCTGAACTTTCTGACAACCCTGATTATTTGAAAACTGCTAACATGAACTTATGTATATTATGTTTATTCTCCACAATACTCACTACACACAGCTGATTTCTGCACATCCACTGGTTTTAAGGGCTTTTGTCTGAATGGACCTGCACAGTGATTTGTCTACAGTTCCCATTCAGAATGGCCCCAAAATCCAGTTTAATGGGTAGCTGGAAAAAGGTGATTTTACCCAAACTACAGGTCTGTTCCACTGTGATATAGACATTATGGCATACGTGTACTTTGCAGAACTAAACATTATGTACTCCTGATAATGCAATAATTCACAGATGACACGTTTTCAAAAAGGAAATTTTCTATCTAAAATTACGTTTAAATAACATACTTACCGTGACCCAACTAGTGCAGACTCCGGCAGGGGTCTGACATTCCTGTCCTGTGCAAACTACTATCCGCCTATGCGGAGCAGACGAAACTACGGCCGATAACCTCCCGGAAGTAGGTAACCTCCCCTTTGTCCCGCTGGCTATCGCCCTCTTTTGACGGCAATATGCCATCACCAGCGCAGCAAGCAGGGAGAACAGGAAGCGGGGAGGACGGGAGGGTCTTAAATTTGGGTCACGGTAAGTATGTTATTTAAACGTAATTTTAGATAGAAAATTTCCTTTTAATTACACATACTTAACCGTGACCCAACTAGTGCAGAATAGCGCGACAAGGTGGAGGGCTCGCCTGTTCTACTGTCTGTGTGCTGTGATGGTCTGTTGTGCAGCTACCACAGAAGCGATGGCTCTTGCGCCATCAACCCGCAGGCGTGCGACATCTCTCTGGTAGAAGTCGATGAGCCATTATCCCTAAGGCGATAGGTGTCCCTCAAGTAGAATTTGACGAAAGTAGAGTGTACTGTGTCGCCTAAGGACATTAGTGCGGGTAAAGAAGACAGAGGTCCACAGCTGTATTGTGGGGGAGGTCTGTGGACCACAGCTGAGCGGATGAACGTGGATGAGCGTCAATGCAAGGAGGTGCGCATGTGGTTTGATCTGATGATTCCACAACGGATGTGGGCCGATAGTGGAAGTGGTTTTTGTGTTTGAAGGAAACTGTGGCACGAGACAGAGGTAGGTCACCGTGTTGGGCCTGCCTCAGGCATGACAGCCAGATCTGTGGAGCTCCTCCATGCGAGCTGACAGGCGATGGGCACTCCCCCCCCCCCCCCCTTTTTTTGACGTTGTCAAAAAATGACAGCACTGGTATGTTGCCTATGCATAGAATGGCAGACATTTGGCAACAAAAGACTTGATGTCCCTGGTGTCTCTGGGACGGGGTTGTGTAATTGCCCAGGTAGGTACCATCACGAAGGGGCATACGGAAGGCTTGGTGGCTTCTCTGCCTGAGTGTGGCATGTTGGAGTAACCTGCAGAAAGTTGTCGGCAGTCAATGGCTGGGTTGGATCAGGCTGTGGAAGTGCATTTCATGTGCCCACAGGTCACTGAGTCTCATTCTGTGGTGGAATTCCCAAATGGAAGAGGGTTTCCATGGGGAAAATTTTTGCTGAAGGTTCTTTAGTGAGAAAGGGGACCGGATCCATGACAGGCCTCTGGCTGTGTGTGGTGCGCACTGAGTCTGGGATGGAGCGGGGCGGGGCAGGGAGGTAAGTGGCTCAAGATGTGTTGTACAGGCTATTGACATCAAGGCACTGATCTGACATACGTTTTTAGTATGGCCAACTGCAAGGTGAGAGCTGTATTATCAGTGGTTTCTTAATTGCAAAGGGAAATCATTTGCAGCTTAGTCTTTCATGAATGACTATGTCTCTCAGACTAGAAGTCAAATTGCACTGGGACTTAGTGCTGTAGCCTTAGGCCTAAGTAGCCTTTGGGAACCGTCCCAATGATGAGTCCTAAGGCCCTCTTGATTGAGGGACCGGGGATGCAACTTGGGCAAAACACTCTCTACTATAAATTGTATAATCGAATTCCAGCCCGAATAGACTGGACAGCAGATGCCTCCTCTGCTGTTCTGATGGAGACTGTCGTACACGACTGATTATCATATACTGTTCCTAGGAGGACACCAATCAGCATGGGTAAATCAGGAAACAGCTGCTGTGTGCTTCAGGGACGAAGGTGTTCACCATGCAGATTATGTTGCAATGTAAGGAAGCCGGAAAGAGTTGACGGGGTCTTGTGGTGCAACTGTGTGTCAGGAAGACATGGTGCTTGCTTCCGAAGTGACAACAAAGTCATCCTCTGACAGGCCCTTGACCGAAGGCTGGGGCTCCATGATGGGATAGCCTGCCTAGGCTAGAAACCTCTGGAAGTGTCTCATTGGAAAGACAGTGCTTGAGGAGGAATGGCCATCTGTAACCACAGCAGTGGTTGTGTGTAGAGGCCGAAAGGATCGGGCAGGGAAGACTAAGTGCAGAAAGTGCTTTCAAACGCCAATTGTTTGAGACGTTGATGCTGGATTTGTGTTCAAGCAAGGTGATGGGGTGAACTGATGTGCTTGAATGCGGCATCTGCCGTGCTGGTATGAGTGGGCAGAAAGGTACACCCCTGTGGCTAATGGACGGTTCGTTGTGCTTTGTGGGACGCATCCGTCCTCGTCAATATGCCTTTCTCCCAAATGTAGAGGAAAACAATTATGACCCAGGCCTTCTGCTACTAGAGAGGAGTAGAAGAGATGGGCTGAGGGTGATTGTCTCCTGCCCAGTGGGCAGTTTTTGGGTCTGCTAAAACTTGTAAGGCAAGATAGACACCTCTTCATGGGAAGGCTGGCTAGGATGTAGGGCCTGTGTGGAGCTTTTGTCACAATCACAGTGGTGCAAACCAAGGGTTGTTGTAGGCAAGGGGAGAAAGAAGGGATGCCTTACAAACTTGGAAGGAATGAAAGGCATGTGTGTCCAGAGTGGCACCTCTAAGTTGGACTGCCTCATCCTTCCTTGTGCATCTCCAGCCTTATGGGTGATTGTTGCAGGCAAATGAGTTGGGTTGCCTTGTCCGTCCTTGCACCAAGAGAGGCATTCTTAGCCCTGTGGGTGTGAAGGGGGTGTGTGTGGATCCCTAAGGACCAGCCACTACTGAAATGTGAAGGAGCATACATTCAGGCGTGAATGAGGCTATTATTATTTTATTTTATTTTTGTGAGTGCAGTCGTCCTCCAAAAGCAAGGTAGGGATGAATTTATGAAAATGAATACATATATGTGCCAAGGGAATAAAAACTTCCATCAGCTCAAGTGATGATGTCAGAAGTATGCCAATGACAAGAGATCGAGACACAAGAAATAAGCGGCTGTATATGCATACTTGTAGCGTGCACAGATATACCCAAGTAAGTGGGTAAGTGTGCATAATCATCAATGGAAAGGAATCTGTCCATGCACCTACATATGAGATGTACATACGCATATGAATAAAGTGCCAGTACGTAGAGGCAGAGAGTTCTGGGCATTGTGAACAGAAGGCCGCAAATGCAAGTGTGACTATATTGCTATGTAGGGAATCTCAATGAATAGATGTCAATGAATAGAGATAGAAATATAATTGTACATGTTAATATGAAAGTCGTCTGAACCTATCCCATAAGCACATACACATGTGTATACCGATGGATAAGTACGCATCTATAAGTGAAAGCAGAAATGTGTATGAATGTAGCAATATATCTCATATATATGTATATATGTGTGTGTATATATATATATATATATATGTTTATATATATATATATACATATATATAGATTTTTTTTTTTTTTTTTTAAATATGTATATATATATTTCGTGATTGTTGCTTGTGATAATAAATCAAATGGATAGAAGGGGAAATATTGTGATGCATTTCCTGTGGCCAATAGCCTGAGAAACAGCAAGAAAAGTGCAGTTGCTATGCAAAGATGTGTAAAGTCCCTGACTGGGCATGAGGACCCAATGAGAAACCGAAAGAAAACATCGTTGGTGGACAGCACGGGGGGCAGGAGTGATGTGCTGTGTCGGCGAAACTAACCACAGCTTCGAGCGCCTCGCGCCTAGGTTACAAATGTGGAGTTGCCTCCCTTGGCGCCGAAAATCGTCGAAAAGGAAGGTGTCTTTAGAGCACATATACCCCTTGTGCGACGTGTCCTCGCTGAACAGGGAGGAGTGTCATGTTGTGTGTGAGAGTCCGTGGTTTGATGCCACCGTAACCGACACAGGTGAAAACGAGCGCAAGGGGAATAATTATAATGTCCCTTAGTGCCGTGGGCATCCCAACCCGAATCGGTCGCCATCGGACGCGAGACGGTCGGGGCATGTGGCATGACGGCGCCGTAATCCAGTGTTATGGGCGTCGTGGACGAGGGGGTGACAAGTCCGTCGGCTTGCCGTGGGATGTGCATCCCCCTGTTGCTGAACGGCGGTCCAATCTCGCGAATAGCTCCTGCGAGAGGACCGACGTTCAGTTGTCAGTTATTGTGTGTTGACGGATAAAGTGATAGACAAGATCGGCCCGAGCACTGTCGAGAGGCAGGATCGAGTTATTAATACATTTAAGAATTATCTTGATATTCATTGTGAAAACTTTAAATACAAAACTCATTTACATATTTTCTGATTTTTCAAGCACTGCGCACTAAATGTTGAAAAATGCAACAGACATACGTGGGGACTCTCTTTTTCTTCCCCACTTCAAGCGGGTAAAAGGCCTTGTCAGGCTTGCACGCCTTGATATTGATATATGATATGATATAAGAGGTACTCCAACGTGGAAGTGCCAATATTAGTCTGGGAAACAGCAGAGTTAGGCAATGGGGCAGAAGAATCCAACACTGCCGAAGTTCCAATGGGACGTGCACGTACCTGCTCTGTGGGCGCAAGGCGCGGCACCGGAAGGCAGAGTGGTGCATAATTGCTGCAGCAAGTTTAGCGATGAGTTGCTGATTGTTTGGTTGAGTAGCTTGCTGAGACACCATTAGTGGATGGGAAACAGCAGCACTCGGCGGTGTGGCAGATGGGGTCATCACCGCATAGCTTGGTAGGACCGTGCACACACTCGCACTGAAGGCGAGGAGCAGTGCCGGTGCAAGGGAAATAACTGCGGCAGTCACCGGCAAGGGTGCTGAAGCAGGGGTTGCCTCCCTTGGATCGGGTGATCCGGACAAGGAGGGGGGTGCACGCGTATGGGTCCACCTTCCTCCCTACACCAGGGGAGGGCATCCCTACACGCCTCGGTCGCTATTGGATCCGAGACGGTCGAGGCATGCCGCGTGGGGGGTCGCGTGATCCGATGTCACGGCCGCCACCACGGACGCATCGCACATAGGGCCCAGTCTAACGTGCGGATCCAAGACAAGCTGCCTTTTTTTTTCTTTTTTTTTCTCCAAGGGATTGTGGCCATTCCATTGGTGCAACTGTGGGTATGGTAAAGAGATAGAGGAGATCGACTCGTACACTGCCGACTGGCAGGGCCGAGAAAACGCGGATCGCGTCGAGTGAGTTCGCGGATCGATAAAAATGACATGAAAGGTAACACTGACCTGAGTGTGTGACCACAAACCTCTAGAAGTCATCAGAGTAGGTGTAGGAGGTGGCGGAGGTCTGGAGTCGACCGGAGGGAGCGGAGGAAGTGGAGAAGGCGACGGGTTGGCGTTGTTTAGAGGGCCAGGAGTTGAGGGCCCAGAGTGTCAGCGAATCGATTGCGATCGCGCCTTAGTTTTAGCACGATTCCCCAATCGAGCTACATAATTATGTGACCTGGTTGGAGACATAATTTGACCACAAACAAGGACGCCAGAGAATCGACAGACAGACAGAAAATACGAAAAAAACTTAGCCGTATGAAGAGCACAGGTACAGGAGTCATGATGGCTGCCGGAAAAAGAGGGCGATAACCAGCGGGACAAAGGGGAGGTTACCTACTTCCGGGAGGTTATCGGCCGTAGTTTCGTCTGCTCCGCATAGGCGGATAGTAGTTTGCACAGGACAGGAATGTCAGACCCCTGCCGGAGTCTGCACTAGTTGGGTCACGGTTAAGTATGTGTAATTAAATAACAGTTTCAGACGGGCTGTAGCACTGTATGCATCCACTGCACAACTAAAAATCAGGTGTCAATATCACTGAGGGACAGCAGAGGACCTGTGGCAAGTCTGTTTGAAGTGGAAAAGGTGAGAAAAATGAACAGAACACTCCACCCTACAAAAACGCAAACACAAGAAATGGAGGAAAAACTTTGAAAGACCACCCACATCACTCTCTGGCTCCAAGAAAGTCCATCCCCCACTGTCGAAGAATCCCTCGGGGTCGTCTGTGATGGTCTTCATGATTTTGGCCCAGTTCAAGCTCTGCACGCCTTCAGTGTAGCGGATGTCACAGGAGCTGGTGAGGAAAGAAACAAATTCATACAATTCAAACATTTCTGACCAGTGAACGTTAAAACTGAAATCGGTAAAGTGGCCCAAGCTACTGAGGGGCAGTGGGACAGGAACTCACACACATACAAACGGATGAGGTATTGCAGATGCACACAAAGGGCTCTGAGCTCTTCACACTATCTGTTCTCTTCACTGAAACTGGGACAGGTTTTCTGGCTATTCCATGAAATTTTAACACATTATCATCCCATCACTATTGATTAGCCAAAAGGTGAGAGTGCTGGTCTTTCATTCTAATCGTCCTGGGTTCAGTCCTAGTATTTGCACCCGATGAGTATATCATAAAGATGTTATTTTTTTCTGATTTTCCAGATCTATTGGTGTCCTCAATCCCCTTCATGTGTATGCACATACAGAAGATCAAGTACACACATTAAAAATCCTATGAACCATGTCAGCGTTATGGAAACAGACATATACACACCTCAAAACAGTATGATTGCCTAACCAGCAAGCAAAACCACTGATACATGTAAAGGACAAAACAATGGTACATGTAAACGAGGAAGTGGCAACAGTCATATGAACACCCGAGAGAGATCATCCTATTATAAATTCCCTAGCCGAGTTGTGAAAATCTACATCTCAGTACATCGGTTATCACCCCATCCCTATTGTCCAGAGCAATGTTCACTTGCCATACACTGCAGTGCAAAAAGTCTCAGAGAATTCATATTCTTTTGTTCAAGCACTTCAAAATTTTCAGGAGGCATCTTAGTCAAGACATTCTTCTCAATGTTACACATCAAATGGTATTATTTTTTAATGTGAACAATTTTTGTGTTTTTGTGTACTTTCAAATGCAAACCACTGCAAACGAAAACTGATGGTGGAGGCAGGGTGTAATATCTGTTCGCCTACTCACATTGTTGACGGTGTTCTTGTACACAGTCATTGACGTTAACGATTTGTCACGTCAATGTTAAGAGAGAAACAGACGGCAGAGCAAACAACATTGGTCTGCCGCAGCCTCTCAAAAGATTACTACGCTCTGACGATGAAAAAGGCGGCATATAACCATCAAGACAAAAATGAAAAAGAGAAAGTGGAGGCGGGTGTCCACTCACTTGAGCCACTCCTTGACATGGTCCAGCATGGTCATGGGCACAGAGTTGATCATGGCCACCTTGCGGGAGTAGTCCTTGAAGATGAACACGATGTCAAAGTTCTTCAGCTGGAACTGCACACGTTCAAAGTGCACCAGCTCCACCTCCTCCAGAGAAACCACAAATGGAGGCTGCACACACACACACACACATGCGTGCGCAAACACACAACACACAATCACCTCATTTAGCTGGTCTCCAAAAATCATCATAAACAGGGTACAAAACTCTTTGGTTTTCAAAGATAAAATTTATCCATCTTCAACCCTGACATAAGAAAAATCCTGATCATCAAAATGCTTAGATTTGTCAGGTGTTAATACAATCTATAGTATTAGAGTATAGAGAGCTGTTTTAGCACTGCTGCAATGTGACAGGCAGTCTTATGGCACAGTGACATCACTGTCATTGCCTTTACTGCTGTTGTGTTCAATCAGCAGAATGACCACACTGCTGAAGGCCATAGGCAAATAGTTTTGATTGTGAAAATAATTTATTCATTCATTCTTCCTTTTTTTTTTTGTATATCCCCAACAAAATTTTTTCTTAAACTTTGGTAACATGCCACTTAACCTGTGACAGAAGAAAAACAGTGTGTAGTTTTCAATTCAAGTGACCCTGACACTCATTCTTGTTCTTGACAATGTGACTTCCAAAAACCAAATCACATTATAGCTACAAACTGGAAAAACAAAACAAAACCAAAACATCACACAACACATGGTACAGTCAGAGATCTGGATAGATCAGTATGCACTTTTCAGCACTCAACCTGAGACATTTTTATTTCTCACTAGTTAGGCAAAGTTCTTGTGAGACACACTACGAAGGTTCGTTTCTTTCTTCCGCCTCATGTCAAGAGTAGCGTGGATCTCACTAGTCAAGATGAGGTACCATCCAGAGTAACTTTGCGGCAAGGTAAAACAGCATTCCACTTCCCGACTCATGGCCATTTCTCTACCTATCTATTTCTTTCTCTCACCGCTAGCATACCAGCGTGCTCGCAGATAAAAAAACAAGCCACTGATTGACTCTCCACCTGTTTTAATTCTTTCACCTCCATAGGCGACTGTAGTTGACTAGACAGTGCACCGCCATAGGTGACTTTTGTCGACATTGCTGGGTAATGAGGGGTCATGCTGACAGGACCATTTTTCACACTGTAACAAAGCTCAACAACTGCAGCCGGTTTCCCCACCAACAGAACAATGACTAACCTTTGTCCCCAGATCATGTTTGAAGTGCACAAGTCCACTGTGCTGTTTTGAAATGAACTGGAGCCTGTGACTGAGAGCATCATTTCTATAATATTTAATGCTAGGGAGTGTTTTTCACACAGAGCCTTGGAGGTGAAAAAGTTAAGGCAAACCCAAGTCACCATGGCACGTCACTGACCCATTCCGTGAGGTTGACCAGACAGCCACTGGTGGGCTGCAGCAGAACAGTGGACCGGAAGGGAGCTCCGTTGAAGCCCAGGTCACGGAAGGGAAGGTCAAACTCCACTTCATTCTTCGTGATGCTCTCCACCTTCTCACAGAAGCTCTTGAAGGCCGACTTTAGCTTCTGTCGCAGCTCTCTTTCGGCCTGGAATCAAATCAGTATGCAAAATATTCATCATGCATAGTTTTTCTTGTTTTTGTTTTGTTTTTTGTGAGTCACATAGCACATGCCTGAATGGTTGCTTTCAAACTTACGTAACTAGGGATAAAAGGAAAAGTGAACAGCAAGTAGAATTCCACATTTGCTGTATAAACATTATTCATATACAGAACGGTGGGGTGAACTGAAGACAGAAGTCCTTCAAGAAGGTAATTCCATCTGAAACTTTTTGCGTTATCTATTCACGCTTACAAGAGTTGCCATTTCAAACTGAAACATTTTGTTTGTTCACAGTATCAATATCCCATCTTTCTGAACAACCCATCAGGCAAGTGATTGCCAGCTCCATAATGATGCAATTCCACACTTAACCCTTTCCAACCCTTCTCTTCTGCAAGAAATGCTGAAGGGAAACTGAAAAAAAAAAAAACCACTGCATGAAGCAGCAACTTTTGAGACAAATCAGTAAATGGGGAATATTTTGTCATGACATTTCACAAAACATGTACTTGATTAAAATGCTGTTATCTCTTTCTTTTTTGGGAGGTGGGGTGGGGGTGGGGGGTGGGGAGGGAATAATATGCTGTTTTCTTTCCTCTTTTTTCTTTGGGATTGGGGGGAGGAGGGTTCAGAAAAAATTAGAAAAAATGAGTTATGATACTGTTTTAGACCTCAAGACTTTATTGACTTCAAATACAATTCAGGATGCGCAAGGATATTAAAATGACATTCATTCATCAGCCACTCCACACGATTATTATAACACTGATAACACCTATCAAGCTCAACCAGCTCATCACTTTACCTGTTCAGCATGCAGGTCATCACGGTCGTGCATGTGTTGATGTTTGCCCAAGTCAGTGGTGATCTCTCCCACTTCTGTGTAGAACTGGACATCAATGTGCTTCTTCTTGCCAAACAAAATGGCGTTCTGGAACAACATAAACCTGTGTGTCACATACCTGCAGAGCACAAAATCCACATTTCCTTGTAAGGAAATCAGTTGACAATTTGTTTACCTCTTCAACACTGTACCATTCACTTTTCATTAAAGTCTGCTCAAGTGTCAAGACAAAACTGACAAAAGCTGCACTTGATTTGATTTTCAGTCTGACTGGTGGATCTCGCTCAATCCATTACTCAAGTCAGAGAACTGTCCACAAAGTTCTTATTCATCCTTCAGCCATTAGAAGTATTGATCTACAGAACACAGCTGAATTTACCACAGTTTACAACACACACACATTTCATCTATGTCACACATCAATCAGGTTTTAGCACAGATGTGTTCATCTTGCAGTTACAGCTGAATTATATCAAGGTGTACAACACACACATTCCCTCTCAATTACACAGGAAACAGGATTTCCACAGGCGTGTTCATCCAGGAGTTACAGCTGAATTATATCAAGATGTACAACACACACATTCCCTCTCAATTACACAGGAAACAGGATTTCCACAGGCGTGTTCATCCAGGAGTTACAGCTGAATTATATCAAGGTGTACAACACACACATTCCCTCTCAATTACACAGGAAACAGGATTTCCACAGGCGTGTTCATCCAGGAGTTACAGCTGAATTATATCAAGGTGTACAACACACACATTCCCTCTCAATTACACAGGAAACAGGATTTCCACAGGCGTGTTCATCCAGGAGTTACAGCTGAATTATATCAAGGTGTATAACACATGCATTTCCCTGTGTCACAAAGGAAACAGGCTTTCCACAGGTGTGCTCACCTTGAGGTTGAAGTGAAGCAGGATAATCATCTCCCCGTCACAGGGCTGGAAGAAAGCATGCTTGATGTTGTTGTACAGGATGTCCACTTTGTCTCCTCGCACAGACGTGAAGCGGAACCCTGAAACACACCATCACAACATGTCGTTTTGATCTGCACCCATCACATAATCATCACGTGTTGTTTTAATCTGCACCCATCACAAACATACCATCACACCGTGTTATTTTGATTTGCACCCATCACACACATACCATTACACCGTGTCATTTTGATCTGCACTCATCACATACATACCATCACACCGTGTTATTTTGATTTGCACCGATCACACACATACCATCACATCGTGTCATTTTGATCTGAACTCATCACAAACATACCATCACACCTTGTCATTTTGATCTGCATTCATCACATATATATCATCACATCGTGTCATTTTGATCTGCACTCATCACATACATACCATCACACCGTGTCATTCTGATCTGCACCCATCACTAACATACCATCACAATGTGTCATTTTGATCTGCACTATCACACACAGATATACTGAGTCCCACACACACACAAAGTAAAGTATACGGAAGAAAAAGAGATTCAAATATAAGCACTACCTCCTCACAGAAAGTTGTTTTTTAACTGAGAAGTTTATTGTGTGTTTTTTGTGTGTAAGTAAAGCTTCAAAATGGTGCTAATCTTCCAACCGAAATATCTTCTTTTTTTTTTTCACAGAGGACTCACAACGAAATACCTGATGAAGAAGAAAGAATAAAATAAAGACATTTACCATTTGTGTGAGCTTCCAGAGTACCCGAGATACGTTTGGACACGATGTTGGGTCGTATGTACAGATCCTTCAGCTTGGGGTTACCTCTGTTGGGGTTGACAATCAGGGTGTCTTGCTTCACAATGCCCTGTTCACAAACAGAGGAAAAAGTTGAAAAGATGAAAAAAAATGTTCAAATGCTGGAGAGCGATATCAATTTATACAAAGTTCAATTTCACCACTCACACACAAACACACACTACTTGACCATAAATGTCAAGCACATGAGTCCAGTTGACTGGGAAAAGAAAATTATTTCTTATAACCGATCTGAGCTGACTTGATTGACCTACACTAATTCTGATCTTCCACCACAAAAAACCCCACAAGAACATGAATGCAGTTTCACAGCAAACCATTCATTCAACAGTAACAGCAACTGCTTACCTCCTTTTCTCTCTCCTCCGCCTCTCTGGTTTTGAACTTCTTCTGTACTTCTTTGATGAGACGGAAGGCGGTGTTGAGGTTTGAAGAAGGTGTGGAAATCTCACCGGGCTCTTTAGTATTGGAGCTGCGGTATGTGCTGCAACAACATAAGGCCACTGTGCACTCTCTGTCCCTATAAAGTGGCACATTTTCCTTATCTACTTCATGTGTATCCAAGTTGGATTTGCTCAGATCTTTCTTGTCAAAGTTTGAGTGAACTCCTCATCTTTTTAAAAAAACCAACACAAACAAGATAACAAAAAGGTATCATTCTTGATGTCCTTGAGATCAACAGCGTAAATCTTTATGTAACAATAAAAAATCTCAAGCAACAACATCACTTCAAAATACAAGAACTAAATTCTATCTCCTGTTTCTCTTCCACAACTACCATAACCATAAGCCGTCTCACCCCATCAAACGGAGACACATTCAAAAATAAAGACACACAACTTCACCCCACAGCTAAAACTTTTCTGTGCAACTGTGAAAAGAAACAACAATAACAAAAACCTATGAGCATAAAAACTATAAAACCAGTATAATTTCCTCTACCATTCCTTCAAGAAGTGGAGATCAGCGTTAGGGTAGGTGTTTCCATCAGCCTTGCCCAGGGTGGCCCCAGGATGGAAGAAGTTGATACGCAGGTAGGTGTAGTCCCCCTCCACAGACTGGCTGATGTTCTGATCACACACACACACCACAATGATTACTGTGTCACAATGAACATCACTATCACATCATTCTGAAACACAGTATAACACACACACACACACAAACAACAATTGTGTCACAATGAACACGACTATCACTTCATTCTGAAGCACAGTACACAAAAATAACACACACACACAATGATAACTGTGTCACAATGAACATGGCTATCACATCATTGTGAAGCACAGTGTAACACACATCCACAATGACAATTGTATCACAATGAACATGACTATCATTTCATTCTGAAGCACAGTACACAAAAATAACACACACACACAAACCACAACAATAACTGTGTCACAATGAACATGACTATCACTTTATTCTTAAGCACAGTACACAAAAATAACACATACACCACAATGATAACTGTCAGAATAAACATGACTATCACTTCATTCTGAAGCACAGTACACAAGAATAACACACACAAACACCACAATAACTGTCACAATGAACAGGACTATCACTTCATTCTGAAGCACAGAACACAAAAATAACATACACACAAACACAAAATGATAGCTGTGTCACAATGAATATACTATCACTTCATTTTGAAGCACAGTACACAAAAATAACACACACACACACACACACACACACACACTATCACTTCATTCTGAAGCAGAGTATAACACATACACCACAATAACTGTCACAATGAACATACTATCACTTCATTATGAAGCACAGTACACAAAAATAACACATACACACACAATGAAAATGATAAATGTGTCACAATGAACATGACTATCACTTCTTTCTGAAGCACAGTACACAAAATATATAAAAAATAAGACCAGTACAGACAATGGGAAACACCTCTAGCCACAAGTTATTCCACTACTAACATGGCTGATCCGTAACATGAAGTGAATTTCAAGACTACACACTGGACACAGTAGACATGCACTGCTCAGTAACACTAGCAGATTGATTATATGGGCATCTGCATGACTCTCCAATGATTTTCTTCAACCAAGTTGCTTTCAAAACTGAATATTTGCGATGTTGTGCTTCCATATGCTATATATATATATATATATATATATATAGTTTATTTCGTCTGAAAAGAGATGAAACCCCAAGCTGAACAAACATGCAAAAACAGGTTCTGCATGTAAATTTGCTGTTTCTTTCTCTCTTGATTTTCTGGGATATTCATTTTACCAACAAAGTCAAACAGTGGTCACAAAACCGAGGAAAGCATGTGGAAAGCATCCTCTCCCAATCCCTAAATGAGATTTTATTTTCTTCCTTTGTGTGTGGTAATAGTAATACCTTCTTCGTTCGGGTGCTGCAACTCCTATGTTCACTCAAATGTCCACGAGGGGGCTTTTGCCTGTATGACCGTTTTTACCCCGCCATGTAGGCAGCCATACTCCGTTTCCAGGGATGTGCATGCTGGGTATGTTCTTGTTTCCATAACCCACCGAACGCTGACATGGACTACATGATCTTTAATGTGCATATTTGATTTTTTGCTTGCGTATACACATGAAGGGGGTTCAGGCACAAGCAGGTCTGCACATATGTTGACCTGGGAGATCGGAAAAATCTCCACCCTTTACCCACCAGGCACCATTACCAAGATTTGAACTCGGGACCCTCAAATTGAAAGTCCAACGCTTTAACCACTCGATTATTGTGCCCACCATATAGTATTACCAAAAGTATTTCCTTCACCCAGTGTAGCTTTCTGTGAACTTTCACTTCTCCAGATGCAGAAGTCAGCATCACTAAAGCCCTTTCTTTTGTCCACAAGCGAAACTTGGTCACTACTATTCAATGACCAAGCATTAATATGGACATGCAGCTGATAAGCATTTGTCCAACAAAAAGCAGTTAAATGTGTTTACCGCCCCCTGCCCCCCCCCCCCAAAAAAAAAACACTGGTGAGTCATCATAAAGTATGTCTAATTGACTGTTCATTTTAGCATTTCTCTAGATGTAACAGAGAACCCAAGAGAACCACAGCCCTTTCTCTTGTCCTCAAGTGAAACTTGATCACTACTGTTTAATAACCAAGCATTAATATGGACACGCATTTGATTAGCATCTGCCAACTGTTCATACAGCGAAACCTCTATGAAATGACCTCTAAACTGTCTGTGTCAAAGTCAAAATCCCTCATCAGCTCACAAGAGTGAGAGCTTGTTATAAGGAGAACAACTGTAGCGTTCAATGAACCAAACTTCTCTAGATGCAATACAGAGAAGCCAGCATCATGAAAGCCCTTTTTCTAGTCCACAAGCGAAACTTGATCACTGCTGTTTCATAATCAAGCATTAATATGGACACGTTTCATGATTATCATTTGCCTCTTGATAATACAGTAGAGAATCTAAGAAATGATCTTTAAACTGTAACACACAAAATTCCTGGTTAGTACCGGTGAGTCATTGTGAACTTTGAAGTATGTGTTAAATGCTTACTAAATTCACACTAGTTAAAAGGAGAACAGATGTAGCGTTCAATAAACTTTCACTTCTCCAAATGCAATGCAGAGAAGCCAGCATCATGAAAGCATTTCTCTTGTCCACAAGCGAAACTTGGTCTCTACAGTTCATTAGCCAAGCATTAATATGGACATGCCATGCTTATTATCAATATTGTCATAAGTCAGTAACCAACTGTGAAAATGTTACCCCCAATAGTATCAGGACTGGCATGCTTTAGCAAACTCTAAGAAAAATATGGACATGGTGTTGATGACTTGATATGTGCCCACTGTTAATACAGTAAAGCCTCTATATAATGGCCATTTAAATGTCACACACTGAAACTATGGTAAGCACTGATGAGTAATTGTTAAGTATCTGTGACTAGTGTGTTATTGTAAAAATGCCAGCTGGAGTTTGGGCTTGTTGTAAGAACAGATGTAGCATTCATTGAACTAAACTTCTCCAGATGCAAAGAGAAGCCAGCGTCATGAAAGCCATTCCTCTTGTCCACAAGCGAAACTTGGTTACTACTGTTCAATAGCCAAGCATTAATATGGACATGTGGTGCTCATAATTTAGTCAGGTCTCTGTAACTGATCATGAGTTATGGCTGATCAAAATACTGCTGTGGCCCCAACCAAGCACACATTAAAAAAAACAACAACAAAAAAACCCAACAACAACAAACATAAATATGTCATTTGTATCATACAAAGACACATGAATGACTAGAATATTTATTTGAAAGTTTGTAGAGGGGTGGATTATTACCATGTTAACTTGGTCCATAAAAGGCAAAGGATCAGGCTAAAAGAAATCAGTTTAAGTTATTCAAGGCATTACTGCGTTCGGACAAATTAATATACGCTGTAGTGTAGCGATGCGCTCTCCCTGGGGAGAGCAGGCCGAATTTCCCACACAGAAATCTGTTGTTATAAAAAGAAATACAAATACGCTTCACCACTTCTGCTAGGCAGATGCCTGACAGCAGCATAACCAACACTCAAAGACAGGCCTTGAGTGCATGCACATATATATTTGTGTACCTATCAATCAGTGGATTTCTTTTACAGAATTTTGCCAGAGGACAATAATTTGTTGCTATTAGCACTTTTTCAGTGCGCCAAGTGTGTGCAGCACACGGGACCTCAGTTTATCGTCTCATCCGAAAGACTAGATGCTCAGTTTGACTTTCTAGCCAAACTTGGGAGAAAAGGCCAGAGCAAGATTTGAACCCAGACCCCCACGGATAATGTATTCAGAGATAAGCGTCTTAACCACTCTGCCACCTTGTTCCTCAAGCCAAAAGAATGCACTGGATTTTATATACTGTTGTCAACATTACTTGGAGTCAGGGCCAAAGTCCTCTGAAAATATTACAATCAAGGACTGGGGTAGGTGGGGAGGAGGGGACAGGGGGGTGTCAGTCTGATTATCATATATATTTCCTTCATCCAGTGTAGCTTTCAGTGAAATTTTAACTTCTCCACATACAAAGCAGAGAAGTCAGGTCACAAAAACACTTTCTCTTGTCCACAAGCGAAACTTGGTCATTATCATCCAATCACCAAGCATTAATATGGACAGTTTGCTCTTAATGACTGATGTGCGCCAAATGGTAATACTGTAACTCGTAAGAGACAACAACTTTTCCCATGTTCAGTCTGTAGCTCGATTATGGAATGAAGAAAAGCAGAAATGCACATGGTTTAAGATGGGAAAGGCAATGACTGGCTGAAAATGATGTGAAGTCATTTGAATAACTGGTAGCAATTAAAACTACTATGAAAGCAATAACTCTATCTCCTAAAGATTATTTCTGCATTACTTTCTAAACTCGTATATTATGCTTTTCCAATAATTCAAGTGCACTGACAACAGGCTGAAAAAAAACAAAAAACAATATCCTTTCTCCAACTCAAAAAAGTCAATTCCCAAATGCAACTGAATGTTTTTCCCTCTTGTTAGGTACCCTCATCAAGAAGTAGCCCATCCTCAACTTGCATATCAGTGTAGCTTTCACAGGACAAGCTTCTCCAAGAGCAGTGAAAAAGCTAACACTATGAAAACTAATTTTCTGTTGTCCACAAGCGAAACTTGGTTTCCAGGAAGACAACCAAGCATTAATATGGACAGCATCAATTTTACAAGCACACACATACACCCCCACACCCCCTAATAATACACTGCATTCCGAATGCCAGCAGTTCACAACACAACATCTCTTCAAGAATTATTCAGTTCGAAAACACTTTTATCAATCCACAAGGAAATAGCTGTCAATGACCATCCTCGTATTTGCAATACTAAACCCCCACTCCTTCCCCCAACCTTCCTGAAAACAAAAGCATCATCACACACAGAACACGATTCATCAAAGTCACAGTATTTTTACCTTGATGGTTGAGATATGAAATGGCGTTGGTACCCCGAAGATTGGCAGCACAACAGTTTCATACTTTCGATCTGCAAAAGGAGTAAAAGTATACTACAAAAACAAGTAAAAGAGGAAGGACAAGTTTTATCAGGAACAAATCTTTTGAGAGTGGGAAGAGTTACCATGGGAAGGAGCAGGGACAATCACTTTTCCACTCTTGTTGCTGCATTTCTACAAAAACTGCATGCTGATGTGATATTATAGGCAATGCCAAACAATCCATTGTGCTGACAATACCGACTATTTCCAACTGATCAGATGCATAGAATCTGTTCCACAAAACAAAGTCAGTTTCCTAACACTGGCTTGAAGAAAAGCAGATACCTGGAATTCACAAGGCACAGAAAGAATACTGGCCCAAACAATCCTGGACCAGGCACTCCTAGTCCACAAAAATAACTGACACTCCGCCACATACCCTCTCTCTGCCACAAACCCTTCTCTGCGTGTATGCGCGCGCACGCATGTTTGAGTGTGCAAGTGTATGTGTGTGCAAATGAGTGTGTAAGCGTATGCACGCACATGAATTGGGGTCATCAGTAGGAGTGATGATGCTGTCTACTGGTGTTCTGTGTCACATTCACCACACCACAGTCCTTGACTTAAGTCAGAGTGAACAAGGGTAGTAAGGGGAGAACTCAGATGTGTCTGCTGTCACATGCCAGCCAAATTGTGTGGAGTAACATTACCGTAATGGATTATTTTCACATCTGCGAGTCATGAATGAGCATGTGAAACTGATGCATGTTTGTTTTCATTCTTGGTTTACCACTTCATAATATTCATGCTGGCCTGGCTGAATAACAAACTAGAACAAAGCTCATGTATTTCTGATACATCTACAGTCCATAAAATTTGGATGGATGTAAATTGTAATTGCCACAAATATTTCTGTTAGCCAAAGCCAGAATAGAAGACAGTACGTCTGGAGACAGAAGAGAGAGAGAGAAAGAGAGAGAGAGGCAGAAGGGGAGAGAGACAGGGACATAAACTGTGGAGAATATCCACACTTACCAACATACAACTTGAGATCTCTCACTTCAGACTCCTGAGGAAACTGGTTGAACCCTTTGTAGGAAACATTGGACTTCCGAACCCTGGAATACCGACCTCTAACATCACTTTTTAATTCATATGAACAGTGAGACCTAGTAAAGTAATATGCAGATCTGATTTTTTTTCCTTTTAAATTATTGCATAATGAACACAAACTATACAATCTCCATTTCACACAACTGAGTAACAGCAAGTCTGGGAGAAACATATTTGAACTACAAGTGCCTGAACCCCATTTGTGTGTATAAGAGCACAAAAGATCAGATTCCCATGTTAAAGATCCTGTAATCCATGTCAACGTTCAGTGGTTTCTGGAAACAAGAACACATCATGGATGCCCACCCTCGTAAATGGAGTATGGCTGCCTACATGGTGGGGTAAATAAACAAAACAGTCATACACATAAAAAACGTATGAGTGCATATGTGTGTGTGAATGAAACCTTATTGAATGACACAGGTAACTAATGATGAATGCCAAATGGCAGCTGTCAGTCGGCTCTACCCAGGTAGGCAGGCTGTTGTGCAAATGTCTTTCTGTTTGTAAAGCCCTTAGAACTTAGTCTCTGCCCGAGAAGAGGTGCTATATAAGTATCCACATCACCATACAGCTACTTCAAGTGTTAAAACTGGCAAACTACATATTACTTCACTGTTATTGAAACAAACAAAAAAGTCTAAGACCAGACTCCTACATTTCACTCCACCTACCAAAATTCTAAACATGTACCATTCACAGAATTTCATGCAACCCCCTTTTTTCAAAAAAAAAGTTGAGCCAAAGTGATGACAATAAAGACACAAAAACAATACAGTTACACACTACTACATAGAGAGCACTTCGTCTGAGAAAGTCAAGAAGTAAATCATTTCATTCCAAAAGAGGAAATTTCCATGTCCACATGTATCATGCACTGAAAATCCATCAAGCCTTTATACTAGTAGCATGGTCAGAGCTCAAACCTGAACTATCAAGACAGATCCGTAACAAACACACACACAGAACAGAACAAGAGAGGCTGGGGATGTTCACTGACAGTGTGTGACACAAAACACTCACATGTTTACTATCAGTGAATGACATGAAAAGGAGGTGTTTTACAGCCTTGGTCAAAGGAATGATTCAACACTTATACTTCTGGAGGCATCTGATTGGCGAAGAGCCGCGCAGAATTTGGCCAAGCACAGCAAACCGATAGGCCTAGTTTACAGTATATGACACCAAACACCCACTTTTTATCTCCACTGTCGGACTTCATGCCCTTCAGACGTTCCCGGGCTTCTTCATTCAGTTTCTGAGCCAGCTCCTTCTGGTGCTGCTGACGCTTCTCCTCCGATGGTGCATCAGTCTGCAACGCACAGGCACTGCCCTTCTCACTACTTCCACTTCTTCACATATCATAGTAATAATAATCATAATGATGGATGTTTGTAATGTACCATACCTCCTTAGCATAGAGACCTAGAGCGCTACAAAATCTATATCAATATGGAGACCAAAAAAAATGGTTACGAAAATTTATGACACATGTATCACACATGCACACACAGACACAGAGCTGAACTGCACACACACACATTCACATGGACTTATTTGGAAAAAAAATTACACATGCACGCACGCACACACTCTCTCCTTTTCCCCTCTTCACATACACATGAGCACACATACAAACTCACACTCTTCCTTCCTACCATCTCCCCTTCTCTCTCTCTCTCAACACACAAGCTGAACATAACACACACATTCACACCATTCAAGATCTTTAAAAAAAATGCATGTTTGTGTTGTTTTTCAGTGTATGTGTTCCTGTTTATAAATTTGAGATATAACCAGTTCAGTGATGAACCTTCAAAATACTTTTCTGATGAAATTTTATACTTTTGATTGCTGAGGAGCCTACAAAACCATACTTTTGGTTCAGATTCAGGGTGTGTTGCCCCCCTTGGTTCCCCCCCCCCCCAACCCCCCTCCAACCAACCCCAATCCAAACAGGGCTCTGCCGCTGTACCCCAGCTTTTCAGTTTTCTGCCAGTTGCACCCATGAATTTTTGTGTATGATCCTAGAGTTAACGTACACAAAAACTGATTCATGACTTTTATGCACGGTCCAGGAATCAACAGAGTATTACAGACTGACGCCCACACCTCCCAGACAGAGAGCTTGTGGTGTTTACAACAAAAGTAATACATATGTTTTATACACATACACTGAATTTCAAGTCCGACATACCATACATAAAAAAGCACATACACATACAAATACACACAACCAAACAGAAGTTCGAGAAGCAAATCATTTACAAAAATAGTAAGCAAAACAGAGCATAAAATGTACAGTCAACGACAGCTTCAAATAACTTTTCAGGAGAAAATTTCACAAGAAACAAAGACTGCTTATATCATGTGAAATAATTTATAAGAAAATAAGAAAGAAACCATCAAGCAGTTTAAAAAAAACAACCACTGACACAAAAATGGTAGAACTTCTGTGTATAAAAAAAAAAAAAAAAAAAACAAACAAACCACCACCACAAAACAAACAAAAGAACCCTCCAGTCTCATTCTGTTCCATAGAAGTGAACAGACATACCCTGGTGCGGTTGTCCAACAAAGCATTTCGGCGACCTCTCCCAAGCAAGGCTTCTGTCTGTTTCGGCAACTCCAGGTCCTCCTCTTCTGCCTCCTCCTCATCCTCGTCTTTGAGGAAGATGCCAATGTGCTTCACTCGCTTCTTCAGGTTGGTCAACACTGTGGCTGCTGACCCCTACAAATTATGTCAGTCGTCAGTCTTTTGACAGGAATCTTGTGTTTAACGATCTCCACAGCATGAGTCTACCTCTCCCTTATCACTTTTTGAAAGTAAGCACATCTAGTGAATTTACTTCTCCCTCACTACTGAAAAACACTCACTTGGTACGAATGTCATCTAACTTCTACATAATATCTAATGTCTATTTTTCCCGTAACTCCTCTTCTTCCTAAATCCATCCAACATACACGTTTCATCTCCCTATGGATGAAATAAACATCATGTATTCATTATGTATCAATCAATAAACCGCGCATCATAAAAGTGTTCCTTTCCACACAAAGCATTTTCTCTGACAGGATCTATACAGAAAACCACCACCAACAAAAAAACAAAACAACACGTTATCCGATTTCCTCAAGATCACTAGCATTCCCCATCCAAACTATTACCAGCTTGTTAAAAATTGTAAAAAGAATCACTAAGTCTTTTATGTTCCGAATTTGCAGAATAAAAAGTAAAAAATTTACCTCGTTCACCATAACTGTGTCACCCAAAAAAAGAGCACACTCCTTTTTATCCTTGCCAGTGGAAATGCCAGCAAAGCCCACATTGACGTTGAACACCATACCTTTAGGACAAAAATAAACAAGACCGTGATTTTTATGAGTGCTTATAATTGTTCAAGATGTCTACAACTCTGGAAAAGATTACATAAGTTACAAAAACAAAAAACAAAAAAAAGGAATGAAAGGAACCAATGTCCAATGTAGATCTGAACCAAACAGCATAAAATAAGTGTTCTCTTCAACTGTAGATGTACCTAAATATCTAACAAGCAAGTTGGCAGTGAGTCAACTTGTGGGTGTGTCTGTCTTTTACAAACAAACAAGGAAAACACAGGCACAATAAATTACTTTTCTTGCTTGATAATTACAGTCTTCTTGAAAACAAAGATAAATGTAGATGAGAATTTCTGCATTATAATATGTATCATTATTATTATCATATGTGCTGGAATGTTTAAATGAACCTTCTAAGTCACACCAAAACATGACAAGTGAGCAATTCTAGAATGACACAAACACAGCAGAGTTACACTCACCCTTTTTGGCTGGCGCATTGGTCTTGGGACCAATCAAAAGTGAGCCTTCCCTGAATTCAATGCCCATGGCAAATCCAAACGTCTTGGTCATCTTGGCCTCCAGATCTGGGCGCTCAGACTTGACAAGGCCCATGCCAGCTTGGAATACCTCACTCAGCCGTGTGCCTGCATCCACACAATTCAAGAGCATGCTGGAGCGTCCACTGAATGTGTACATTGATATATGAATTTGTATGTGCATATCTGCCACTGGATGAGTACCTGTGTGTGATCACTGAAAGTCAGGTGCCTGCATCCATAGTTCACAAGTGTGCTCAATTGTCCACAGTATGTGTACAATGGTATGTGTGTATCTACACTACAGTAAGTACAGGTAAGATGGCGGTGAATATGTGTGCAATAATAAACTGTGCAATAACAGAGTGGTTAAAACATTGACTTCCAATCTGAGGGTCCTTGAGGGTCCTGGTTCGGATCTCTCTAAAGGTGCCTGGTGGGTGAAGGGTGGAGATTTTTCAGATCTCCCTGGTCAACATATGTGCAGACCTGCTAGCGCCTGAAATCCCTTTGTGTCTATACGCATGCAGAAGATCAAATACACATGTTAAAGATCCTGTAATCCATGTCAGCATCAGGGGGGTTATGGAGACAACAACATACCAAGCATGCACCCCCCCCCCCTGAAAACAAAGTATGGCTGCCTACATGGCGTGGTAAATAAACTAAACAATCATGTCTCTCTGAGTGTATATGTGAGCTTGCCTAAAATCTGACTGAATGACACCGGAAATGAATGATGAGCGCCCAATGGCAGCCATCATTCGGCTCTACCCCAAGTAGGCAGCCTGTTGTGCAAATGACCCTGAGATTGTAAAGCACCTTGAGCTTTGTCACCAAATGAGGATAAGCGCAATACAGGTATCCATACAATTCATTCATTCATGTGTGTTCAGTAAAAGTATCAGCAGACCAGTGGTTAGAGCACCAGCCAAGGCAGCAATAGATTCCAGCGTTGAGCTATTCGTAGTAATGGTGAAAAATGGTTCAATATCGTACTCATACATGATGCCTGTATTCGATGTATAAAAATGCAGGCACACAAGCATTTGTGTATATTCACACACATATACATATAAATAAAATATATACACACAAAAAAGAAAGAGAGCAAAAGCAGTTTACCATGTTGCAGTTTGCTGATGATCTCTTCTTCCAACTTGACCAAAAACTCATAAATTTTCTGCAGTTCTTCATTGGGATCCACCAGCATGGTACGTACAATGTTGGAGCAGTATGACTTATAGCGCACACCCATGCAGCATACGACGGCATCAAATTTCAGACTGTTATCGTTGCTGCACACAAAAGATATCTACTGTTAAATACAGACACAGACTCTGAACAGAAGTATATAATGCTACATGCACTGCTGACTGGTCCACTCAATGCTGTTTCAATGTAAACATGCACGCAAATAACTGAACATCATCATGTGAGACCAAGTTTAGTAGTGACTACCCTGGCCTTGATATCAATGTCTTGAGCGACTGGGTAATGTTATGACAGGAAAGCATGTGACCATGCTATGTAGTCGAAAAATGAAATTGTTGGAACAATTCTGACGTTGGCGTAACATCGGAACAAACTGCGATCAAGTGTAACAAAATATGGTGAAATCCTAACAGATGGCATCTTTGTACATGCAAACAGGTCACCATGCTCACCAAAGGGAGGCAGCACCCACCTGACAGTGGAGAACTTGAGGCTGTAGTCCCCGCCACTCTGGATGATGGCAGGGTAGCACATGTCCAGTTGGGAAGCGTCCACATTGGACACATACTTCTTGTTCTGCAGGGCCTGCTCCACTCCGTCAGCCAGCTTGGAGTGCTTCACTTTCTGTACACATGCAGCTTTTCAATCAGTTTTTTTTCTTCTTCATACATACATACATATACATACATGGAGAGAGAGAGAGAGAGAGAGAGAGAGAGCTAGTGAGAGAATCTAATGAGAGAGAGAATCTAGTATATGTGAGAGAGAGAGAGAGAGAGAGAGAGAATCAAGTGAGAGAGAGAGGGGGGTGAGGGGGGCTATACTGGTTTAGATATATTGATATATATCGACACATGTATGTTTATTTTTTTTTACCTTTCATGCACCTCAGTATTAAACCGAATGGTGAGTACATTTGGCTTTCATTTATAGCCGACAAAATGCAAAGGTGAACAACTGTAGAAGAACATGTGGACATTTGGCTTTCATTTATAGCCAACAAAATGCAAAAGCATACAACTGCAGAAAAACAGATGAATTTCTTTGTACACTTCCTGACTGGCTAGTGTACTTACCACATTAAATCAAACAAGTGACCCAAAGCCTTCATGCCTCATGAGTAACTGCTAATGATCTTTTGTTTTGTTTTGTTTTTTTTAAATAGTAAAAGGAACAATCTCTTTAATTTCTTTTAAAAACTGTTCAACTGCAAAACAACAGCACCCAGATGCTGTTTGTCGGAAGCATGTGTCCTTGCTCAAGTTCACTTGACAAACAATAAGCCCGTAACTTCACCATGAAACTCCTGCTTGAGTATATCTTTAGTCTTGCTTTTGCAATGACAGATGCACATTCATTTTGCTCAGCAACATCACTGATCATGTTGAGAGTCAACTCCAGTAAAAAACAAAACAAAACAACAACAACTAAATAAATAAACAACAAAGATATTACAGGTACTTAGGATCTGGGTTTTTATTCTTATTTCTTAACATAAATTATTTGCAGTAGTATATTCAGACCAATGTCCCTTTACATGTAGAACTTCGACCAAAATAAGCAGAACTATTTGAACAAAAATCATTAAAAAAAAAAAAAATTATTATTATTTTTTTTTTTTTAAAGAATAGATTGCTATTAATCAATATGTCAATATTTAAGATAAAAGTGCGAACATTTTAATGAAAATAAAATGTAACATTAAAATGACTGTGGAAATGTTTTGCTTCTTCACAATTTTTGGTGACCTTCCCAGGAGTACACAGTCAAAAATATTATTTTATCCATGACTGACTTTTTACAAATTTTTTAAAAAAAAGTATGTGTGTGTGTGTGTGTGTGTGTGTGTGTGTGTGTGCGTGCGTGCGTGCATGTGCACGCGCACACATGTGTAACACTGGTTCCAGGTAGGTAATGGACTTTCACAAATTTCTTACAGTGAAAATGGTGTTTCCCTTGAACTGTAAACCATCAGTTTACAATTCTGTCACCTATGAAACCTATCCAGAGGCAAATCCACCCATGAACCCAAGGAGTGCTCTGCAAATAATGGTTGCACAATACTGGATCTGATAGAACTAATCAGGAGCAATAACTGATCTTCCACATATCTTGAAACACAGCACAGTAACGAAACACAGTCACCTTGTCAGCGTCGATGACCTCCATGATCTGGTCTTTCAGGTATTTGTTGAACACATCACAAGTCACCTGGCATGCTCGCTGCAATGTTTTCAACTCACTCTCTTCCTTTGGTGCCATGATGTATGCAAAAGCATTGCTCACATCCACCTGTCGAAATAAATGGATTGTTTTTAAGTTTTAAAATAGCAATGTGGCATGGCAGGAGATTCTGTTTAGTTTCTTTTAAGAATCCAGAACTGAGATTAAGTTTCTGATATTGTACAAATTAACTGATTATCAGTATCATATGTTGCCCACTCACGTTTTTACTTTCATATTCTTGCCCCCAAAAAAGAAATATCACAGTATATAAACAATATTTACATGAATCGTAAATACTGATAAATGGTTTTATTAGCATAAGCATCAATCAATGGACACACTCCCTTTTACCACACAAACATGATAATAAATGTGTGCATTTTCAATTATGTCACAACAGTATCAAATGACGAATAAAAGATAAGCTTTCTGGAAACAATTTAAAAAGTTTGATCACACAGACTGAAAAATCAGTCATCAGAGCTGAAATGACAAAGTTAGTCACTCTTCCAGCCATGAAATATCAAATCTGAACAGTTCATATCTCAACGTTTAGCCAATAAAAGGAGTCCATGTGCACACATTTTTAATGACATGAACTATAAAATCTTCAATTCAACTTGAATGATATCCAGTGACAGTTACCTTTTCAAATCCTCCCGACTTGAGGGCACCTCGCCAGCTGTCCATGAACTCCCCAGGGAATTTGTCTTTGGAGAACTCTCCCACTGTCTTGCCCTGAAAACATTACATGGAACCATTTTCTTTCTCTGAATCCTTCTTCAACCAGGAACTTTGTATGACCATATGAATTGGTCACACTAGTTATAGAATGAATACAATTGGTTACATTAGTTATAGTATTACCACATGAATTGGTTACACCAATTGTATCATAACCACATGAACTGATTACTCCCATCTTGTATGAAAATATCCACTGATTACACGAGTTATACGTATGACCACATGAATTGGTTACTCCTGTTTTGTATTACCACATGAATTGAATACACCTGCTATAGTATGACCACATGTATTGTTAACACCAGTTACAGTACGACCACATGAATTGGTTAAACCAGTTACAAAATGACTACATGAAATGGTTACACCAGTTATAGTATTTCCCAATTCCAGTTATAATATAACCACACAAACTGGTTACTCCAGTTATGGTATGACCACATGAACTGGCTACCCTAGTTATAGCATGACCACATTAATTGGTGACACCAATAACATGACCACATGAATTGCGTAAATCGGTCACTCCAGTCATCTGTTCCCTCCTGCATAACAATGAACATTATAATGTCTTATATGGTACATCTTGCCTAAATTTACAGTGACTCCAACATTATAAGCTTGATGATAACTCAGCATCCAACCCTGAAAACTGCCATACTGCTGTTGGCTGGGCTACAAGCAACATGATTTATTTGAACTCAGCATTTCCATCCTTAACTCCTTGTCACAAACACAAAATTTCACAACAGAAGTACTGCATATGAATGTAAAACCAATAGCAGTGTCTAAGGGAAACTATAAATAAATTATATCATGCTAATTACTGCCAAGCTGACCATAAAATAGTCATTACAGGGCTGAACGAAAACAAAAAAAATCTTAACAAACCCCCTTCAGTCATTTCAAGGCTGAAAGAATATATACCCAAGTAAGTAAATATATTCAACTATTGTCACTGACCTTTTTACTTTCCTTCACTGCAGTCGTCAGTTTCTGGAAGTTGGCTTTATCCTTGTCACCCTGCCAGGAAAAGGAAAAGAACATAAAATCACATTAATGGTTTTAGTCTTTTAGTAAGTTTACTGTCTGCACAAAATGACTTTAATTATATAACGTCCAGGCTTTTTTTTTCTTTCTTTTTTTCATTTGGTGGCGTTGGTACCTACCGGGTCTTAAGAGCTTTTATGTTCAAAAATTTGATTTTCTGGTGGTTTCATTGTTGAAGCTAACAACAAATCACATGGCTGCGAACACTTCAAAGACTGCAGAACATTTGTATTCAAATTCCTTTGTTCAATGCTGGATTGCTTTGCATGACAACAGAACCTCTGGTTTTTCTTCTGGAATTTGATGATTCTATCACAAGGTGAGTTACTCTATCACAGGATGAGTTAACTTACATCTGTGTCTCAAGTTTCACCTCAAGTCACGCTTATGCTGCTATGAATATGCCCTTGTGCATGATTTTTGTGCATTTCAGACTCCACGTTTTCAGTTTTTATTCCCACCTCTCTCTCTACCTTTCTTCTAAGATGACAATGCTTATATTTCAAAATTTTAACATCTTCCCAATCATCATGACAAATAAACATGCTGCAAGCTACATTCATTTACAAAATATGCCTTTTAAACATCTTTTCATTTTATGACTCACACTTCAATATCAAAAAGATTCAAATGTCAAAAAGAAAAGTAAAAAGATTATTCCAACCTTATCCCTTGTCAACAGCTTCACAGGTGGCACTCCTTGGTCATTTTCTTTGCCACCCTCCAGCTGTTTGAGAAAATCAATTTTCTTCTTGCTGGCCAGTATGTGGATTCCTTTCTCACTCAATACCATCACAGTGTCAGTCAGCTCATAGCCAAACAACCAGGTCTGCACAGAAACAAACACATTCTTTGCTGACAGAAAGTAAACAATACATAAATTAACAAAAGGAATTCTAAACCTGACTGAAGTGCACAATGTTCAAACACTACGACTAAATTCAAAATCATTACCATCACTACCAATCATCCATTTCAACAGGACAGTCAAATGTTATCTGCATACTAATTAAAAATCATTATAATCAATACCAAACCTCATTTCAATTTTCAATATAACAGCCAAATGTTATCTTGACTAGCCATGGTCATATGCAACTTGTTCCACAAAATAATCGTCTTTGTAGTTTATCTTCAGAATCATTTGCAGTAATATATAAATGCAGGTGGTTTTTTTTTGTTTGTTTTTTTAATTTAATTTAATTTTTTTTAAGCTTAACACCAAAGTAAAACATCCTTCAGTCGTGTTCAATAACAAACAAATAGTCTTGTTACAAAACATCCAATTCCTGTTTTCTGTTCAGTGTTGAGAAAGTTCTCATCCAAAAACTAAAAAGGGTTCGTTAGTGATGATCGCCAAGCATGTGTGAAAAATGCTTTCAGTACTACTTCTGAAAGGTCAAATTCAGCTATGCACTTTTTTGGGACAGCAGTCAGATCTCTTTAAATAAAAAAGAAAAACGAGTATGCTTAACTCAAGCTAGAGATCTCAGTGGAAACTGCTGCATGTCCATACTATCTTTAGAGATGTCATTTGTGGTAAGTACTTGGTCATTCTTCCCTTCAGCTGTCCAAACTTGAAACATTATCCAAACTAATCCAATCACAAATTGATAAAGAAGTAAGTAAATAAGAAACAATATTGTTCCTTTGTATGATAAACAATCAACTTCTTTTCCACAACCAATCAGTGAATCACATTTTGAAGCATAGTACAACTTCATAAACAAAGTTGTTCCACATGGCATGCACAATAAACAATCCCACAACTAATGGAACTGGCCATCCAAGTGAGAATGGTAATGACAAAGGCCTCAACAGACAAACCTGCAAAGAGGTTGACTTGGAATAAACCACCTCCTCGTCCACCCCCACTGCAGTCACCAGAGCATCCATTTTTGCAAGGCTGTCTTCTCCTGTTGCTTTCTGCAAAGTAGACCAGACCCGTAAACTTTCTTGACTTAAAGATATAGTCATGATAAAGCAACAAAACTAATTCACAGCTAATGACATCCAACGCACTCACTGACTCGGGTATGCTGGGTTTAGGTCTGGAGTCAGTCATCCACTGACGCATACAAGTCAAAATGACTCATTGACGTGGCAGAAACAAGCTGGTCAATTGATTGACATTTTTGAAAACTGGTTAAGCCAAAATGTTTATAGTAGTATTCTCTCACCTGTCATTCTCCTGCTAATGATGTTTAACTGCTGTATCAAAGTGCAGTAAAATGGTTCCTCTACAATATCCAACAAATAAATAAATCAAATACATTTCATTTCCTGCCAATCTCCTTGCCTGAGTCTGGCTTCAATTCACTTGACATTTCTACTTCAAATATCATCTATTCTATAACATAATCATTCTGGACCACACTTCTAAAAATGCTGCCAAATATGAAAATTCAAATGTTCTGAAACAGATGCAATTTCATCCATTCTGCGAGATGGTTGTGGGAAACTTCATTTACTTTGTTGATATGCCACCATCAGTCCATGTCACTTCTGGCCAAAGTCCAGTTCCAATCAACTCCATAAAGATATGAAGAGCGTGCTTTTTTGTGCATGACTTTTCACTTTGTCATTTTGGCAGCCACACTTCTTTCTGGGGATTCATCTATAAACACTCTTCACTGACATGGAATGGATAACATGATCATTTTAAAACAAATTATCTTTTGCCAATGTTTAACCATGAAGGGAATTCAGAAAGGCACAAGCTGGTCTGCAAATTATCTGACAAGGAGTTTAAAAATATCCAATTCATCGCTGCATTGCAGCTGTGGAGATTTTGATCTAGACACAGTACTGAGTACAGGAAACTGGTTGCAAAAAAAACATACACCAGCAATTGACTGACAGTAACAGTAGCTAACACATCACAACTAATGACCTGATCTTTCAGCTGTAACATTCTGCTGTACTGCTAGTTTCTGCTTTTTACCTTTGTATTGATGGTAATAATTTATGTGAAAAATTATTATCCAGTGCAGTCAGTATACAATCAGTGCTTTAGCACTTCAGAATCTAGTTATGACTATCTTTACTGCGCTTGTCACACCAGTCATGTCTTTCCACTGCAAATATTAGAACACACTATCTAGTCTGCATTATATAACTATATAGTCTTTCTCTCTTCCAGTTATATAAGCGCAAATAGTAAAATTATACACACACACATTTACACCACCATGCCAAAGAGTATGAACTATGATGGACAATGCAAACAAGAACAATTCAAATCCAAAAAAAAGTGGGTGGGTGTGAAAAAGGGGACTTATTTTCTTTTCTTTTTCACACATTTTGTTAAGTATTAAGTAGCCATTGACTTTTGGTGAATCAGTCAAAAGACCTACTGTATTTGTGTGCTCCAATCAAACCTGAAATCTGGGTCTATTCATTCTTAAAGTGATCCACTGATTGTACTTTTTGTAGTGCAGATTTGTGGTGTACATTTACATGAAATACATGTAAACATATTTTTGCAAATGTGATAATATATTATTAACACTACAGGCCTTCATATGTTAGCCCATACCCAGATCAGCAGAAAAATGTATATCACTTCTACAGCAAATCGATGTTCGATGTCTGTAAATAATTTTACTGTCAATTGTTACATATAACTTACAATAGAAACAATGCTTTCAAGACAATAATTTAGCCACAAGGCAGAAGAGCTAAATACATAAATTGTAACACATTGTTTGCACAACTGCAGCTGTAACACTCACACAAACCACAGGATGGCAAATACAATGGGCCATGAAACCAGTGTGTAGTGTACAAGAGCCATAGAGGGCTACTACTGGATGTTTACAACATTCTAACTTAGGTCATTCTATTGATGGGATGGTGATAGGCGCTGAGAAAACCAAGCTGATGTCTAATAGCAACACCACTACCAAAGTGGATATAAGATTCATGGACTGAATTGTTATATCTGACCACTGGTATCTGTTTTATGTTTGTAGGGTGAGTGGTTGATTTCTTGTGATTTTTTAAAAACTGCTTAAAATGGTGCGATTTGAGAGGGAAGCCGGTCGTTTTGACTGCAACATGATTGCGTTAACATCTGTAGAATAGCTCTATATTTATTGCTCATCCACTCATTTACTGGCCTGCACGTTGGACGTGAATCGAACGCGAGCATACTCAAACGGGGCTCACAATTTCATGTTCATTGCTGGAGAAGACCTTGTTTTTGTTACTTATTTTCGTCAGCAGGGTTAATTCTGACATCACAAGTGCTGTGTTAATCTTTTATTGGTGAAAGACAATGTAAATCTATAAGTGTGTGAACGTGTGACCAATATGATGTCGAGGATCATATGCAAATAACACTGTCATGAAGCTGAACGGGGTGCAGTCGCGCACGACTGCGATTGCACTGTAGAAGAAACTGTCAAATGTGACGATTCCAATCCACAGCATCTTTCGATCACGTGCATTCCCACAGTCAATGATACGTTAATGTAACTATGTGAAAACTGAAATCAGAATAATACTCACTGCCCATGCTGAATATACTTTCTTCATTCGCCTGAAGAAAGCATCCTTGTCTAGTTTTAAAGCCATCGTTCCTCCTGTGGGTAAAATGACCACACAACAACTGCACAGGACGGAACTACAATGGCGGGAGAAAGATGTTCGTTGAGTATATAAATAGCAGCGAAACTATAGTGCAAATTGTGCCGTGCTCCGTGCGTGTATAGAGACACGGTGTTGTTTTGAAAAAATGTCAACTTGAACTGCAATCAGACGTTTGAGGCCTGTGAAGGCCTATTCGTCGTTTAGTTAGAAACAGTATACTAGCATGCGTGGTTTAATGATAGCATACTGGATGAGTTGGCCCAATGACTGAGCGCGAGTCTAATCTTGTCTTGAAAAATGACATGGTTGGGAGAGTCACGACGCTGTATGGCAAACCGTTCCATGTATTAACGACTCGCTCAGTAAAGAAGGAACCGGCTGCGCACTTTCAGTCTACAATTGATGTGTTTTGTTTAGCATTAAACTGTTACCTCTTATGTCCCTATTTACTGCAGGAATAGTTCAGTCGGGATTTGTGGTCTTGTCAGTAGATTCCATGTGTGTATTCATAACAATCAATCATATCATCCCGCTGCCTCCTGTGTTCTGACAAGGTAGCTAAAGTAAGGCGAGTCTTTTATGCTAAGGCTTGTCCTGGAAAGGACGCTGGACGTCTTCCACATCAGCGGCTCTGCACAAGGTTTTTCAGTGACTGTGGGTTCCAGACTGATTGTCCATATTCTGGAATGGGTCTAACCATGGATTTGAACACTTGAACACACAGATCTTCAGACGTAGTCAACGAAAGAACGCCAAATTATACCAACCATCTTGTTCAGTAGCCTTTGCAGTAAATTAGTTGTCAAGTATCAGTAAATAAGTAGTCTAAGAGTTCAAGTTGTTTGCGTCTTTCTGAGTATAAGTATGTGCAGAGAACCGCAAGTTCCAGTTAGTTGACAGAAAAGACACTGGGGATAACAGACGATCGAGCTGCTCAGTACCACTTTCCACTAGGCCGGGGTACTGTACACTACAAAATTTTTAATTCGAAGAAATTTATTCATAAATCGAATCGCCGTCAACTCCTGGAACAGCTTCCGAGGTCAGGTCGTTAACTGCATGTATCATAGTAGTAGTAGTAGTAGTAGTAGTAGTAGTAGTAGTAGTAGTAGTAATAGTAGTAGTAGTTTCGGTCAGGCATATGGGAAAAGAGTTTCAGATCTGTGGTGCTTTAACTGCTGTTGATGGCTGACTGTAATTTACAATCATTATTTATAGAAATTGTTATTTACAAAAAATATTTACAGACAATTGACAGAGACAGTGAGAAAGATAGACAGACAGACAGTTACCAATGAAAGAAAGACAGACAGGCAAAGTTACGAAAACAATAGGCTCAGGTTTGGAATTTGATTCAGACATTGATAATGAAAACAGTCACCGTGCATATAACAAATGCTATAATTCTTCATTCACTTGTGCTGCATTTATAAGTTCCGAAAAAAAAGGGGAAAAAAAGTTTACGTTATGTTGTGAAATAACGATTGAGCTGTGCTGTTGAAGGGATAGCAATTAGGCATGCCGCATTCTGTTCTTTAACACGTGCACATATTTGTGTCAAATGGGAGCACATCCCAGTTTTCGTCCTCAGAGTGTCATTATGGCACTTCCATCGAAATACCAGAATAACGAAATGAAAACATTTATTAGTCGCCAATTGTACAATAATCAGAGATAACATGACAAATTAAACGCGTGCGTGTGTGTAAATGGATCAGTGAATAGATGTAAACGGGCGCGCGCGCGAGCGTGTTTATATATATATATATATATATATATATGTGTGTGTGTGTGTGTGTGTGTGTGTGTGCGTGCGTGCGTGCGTGCGTGCGTGCATGTGAATATTTACCTAAATTTTAAAGATTTTCTTCAAGAAAACATCTTTATTGGGTGTGATTATAGGAGCTGTAGCTTTATCCAGACCCGATTTCCAGTGTAAACATAACCTGAAATGGATAATAATATTATAGTTGATATGATATACTTTCATTATCAAATAGGTGTTGTTGTTTTTAAAGGCAACGTGCAGCACAAAATAAGATTATAATGTGAACACATTTTTTAATCTGCAGTTCAAACTGAACACAAAAGGTTGCAATAAAATATTCTACCTTTGGGTAGGAACACTGCTTTTATTTATTTCTGTATGTTTTGTTTCAATTCCTATCTTTAGACTTTCAAGTCATCATGGCTGTGTGTGTTGCAGTCGTCGCGAAGGAGGTGTGTTCTGTAGATTCTGTGTGGCTTGCATTACCGGTGATAATGTCAGAGAGACACACGTAAGATATTATATACATATGGAACGAAATGCAATTAATCTTTTGTTCAAAGAAAAGGCTGGGTTTTGCTAACCGCAGCGCACCTGACTGGAGGTTGGCACCATCTGACCAAGCGAAAGATGACGAACAAGACTCAAATGATATACGTGTGAAACCTCTGTCAAAAAAAAAAAAAAAAAAAAAAAGGAGAAGAAGAAAAAATCCTGCTCCCTCCCTCAATATCTCAAGACAAAGTGATACCAGATACAATCCAGTGTGCTTTTGCCCACTCTCCCCACCCCCTGCTAACCCTCTCCGAACTCCGGCCCCACAATTTTCAGCAGTTGATGCTAAAACAAGAAAAGGACAGCCCATGGTTGATAATTTTGTACCTTTATAAACAGCATTAAAAAAAAAAAAGTTTCAGCCTTATCATGCAATTCTGCGTGTGAGTGTGTGTGCATACTAAGTGTGTGTATGTTGTGTGTGCTCTGTCTACAGGTATGACTGTATCCATCAGTGTGCTGTCAGTCACAGACCGGCCATCTGCCTATCCATTCATTTTGTATAACCAAGAATTATTTGTTGTTTTTCTCTTCGTCCCCAGAACTATCCATTGTTTATCAAGACAACACCAACAAACAACGAACTGCAGTTTTATTATACTGTACATACGTCTCTTGATGTGGTGGAGGAAAAGATCAGCTCTGTTGGGAAGAATGTCAATGACTTGAGAGAGCTGTACCTGGGCCTTTTGTATCCCACGGAGGATTACAAAGTGTATCCTTTGATTATTTTGTGTGAATGCAAATGCTCATGCATGTTTCATTTTTGTAAGTACAAATTGTTAAAACTCCTTGAAATGAATATTGCTTATTTGTTGCCTTAATGCTTGTAAACTAAATGATTTTTTGAAGGAAATGAAACTGGTATGTAAATTTATAAATGTGTATGGTAATGTTAAAAAAGACTATTTGTATGTTGTGAGAAAATTTGTTGCGAAATATATAATACAAAAAAGAAATATTATATACAGTCATCTCCAAAAAGTGAATCGCAAGGGGACACAATAAAAGATTGAGTTTATCTGAAGTGTGCGCAAGTCAACCTTTTTTGAAATAAGGTAGAGTTATCTAAAGTATCTTTAAGTCAAACTTGTCTTGCACAAAGTCAGCTTATTCAGCTCCAAGATATAGAAAGTCAATCTTTTAAAAACAACAACAAAAAACAGGGTTTGTTTACTGATTCTACAGGTTCAGACAATTGATGACTTAAAAAAAAAAAAGTATACTGATATAGGATATTTGTGATATAGTTTACTACTTCTAGTTCTACCTCCACCAATACTTACTACTTCTAGTTCTACCTCCACGTTGTATTGGTGTATGATGCATGATAAACATTATTTGGTTATAACAAATATAAGATTATTACTAATATTACATTTGGTGTCATATACTGTACCATGTCAAACTGATGCAAACTAGGCCTATCGGTGTGCTCTGCTTGGCCAAATTTTACTAATATTACATTTGTTTAGAGGCGCCGTGGCAGAGTTGACTTGGTTTTGGATTTGAAACATGAAGCTGAAAGGTCCTAGAGTTTTAGAGGCACTACTGATTGGAGTTTAAATTTCCTATGACTGAAAGTAACTTGGCTTTTGTCACACAGGTATGGATGGGGAAAAAACTGCTGGCAAAAAAATGACAACACCACATTCCCATTGTGTGAATTCTACCTTGTAAATTGATTGGAAATGTTAACAAAGCAGTGACCATTACTACAGCAACTACAGCTACTACTATTATTTCATTTTTTGCTACCATAATCACTGCTACAATGTGTGTGTGTGTGTGTGTGTGTGTAATACACACATCATGTGTGGTTTGTATGTATGTGTTGTGCATGATTAAGAAAAATCTTATTCTGACATTTCTGAATTTTACAAAACTTAAAAAATAAAAATAAAATAATTAAAACAAAACATTTTTCACTCATTGATTTCTTAACTGTTTCCAGCTATGGTTATGTCACAAATACCAAGGTCAAATTTGTGATTGTTGTCGAATCTTCAAACTCTTCTCTCCGAGACAATGAGATAAGAACAGTAAGTATTATCTATATATTACAAAACAATGTACAATGCAACACAATGCATATTACAATCCTAATAGATTGAATGGGACTTCAGTGTCCCACAATTTGAAACAGTGATGTTTGACTTGATGAAGAACAGTATGGTTACAGGTTAGTGTATGCATTTATTAAACTGGCATAAGATCACAAGGGAATTTGTGTTTTTATTACTTTTTTTTTTAGCCAGAGGGAATAAGGATGTATAGATTGATACACTTGCATGCATGTAAGCCTACTGGCTTTTTGGCCATCAGTTTCTGAATTTTAGCTTGTGTTTAGCATTGTTACATGTTTGATGTGCTCCTGACTTGATCATCGTTTATCAGGGTATCAACAGCATTGAAGGATTCCAGCCATTAACAGTTTTCCTTTAAACTGTTCTGTTGCTTGTTGTATACATGTATCTTGTTTGTAGTATACTTTTAATCATTGCAGCTGGTAAGCCATAGAGATAATGCTTAAGAAATAATACCATTTGTGTAAACCAATGTGTTTCAGATGTTCAAACGACTGCATGGTGCATACGTTGACATGCTGTGCAATCCTTTCTACACACCTGGTGAAAACATTGTCTCACAGTGAGGAAAAATAGATTTCTTTTGAAATTTGGTGGAAAAGATGGATTGATGTGTGAATGTGGTAAAGAATAATTCGGAATATCTTTACTTTTGGGGAAAAGATGGAATCATAGGGAATTCCAGACTGTTATGGAAGATAAGCTTAACTTGAAATATTTTGACCAAGAAGTCTTACCAAAGAATAAGATATGTTACAGACTAACATTTGCATGGTTCTGCTTTTCTTCATCTTTTAGTGAAATAAACAAATCATGATTTTATTGTAGTTGTTCTTTTGAAATGTAATTGAAATACAGTAGAACTGGTATTTCTTTTTCCAGATAATATTTGTTTAACATTAAGACATGTTCATTAAATCAGGGTTTTGTATTTTTAAAAATCACCAGTAATCAGATCATTTAATGTATAAATCATGTGCTGTAAGCTGGAAGATATCTTCAGCCTGCATGTGAATGACAAGCAGAATGTGAACTTAACTTAGTCAACCATTTATTCTAGCCTCTGGCAAAAGATTTAAATGTGCACATTGTCAAGGATGCCATTTGAAGAACAGCTTCTGTCCCTCAGCCTGGAAGACATGACTCACTTTGTCTTCCCCTGCGTACACAGTGAGTTAGGATCTGATGGCTAAATCTCAACTTAGTGTGTGTGTGTGTGTGTGATCTTGTGGGCTCCAAGATCCACATACAGTTTTTTGTGTGCACTCAACCATTTATTAGCTTATGAATAAGATTAAACAAAGAACATAGTTAATAAATATATATATATATTTCTAAACAAGACTTGTAAAGCATGTGTATTATAAAAATATGGGTGATGATGCCTTTTGCTCTGATGGTTTTTGTTTTTGTGTTTCAGAAAATTTGAGAATGTGGTGGTTGGCATGATGAAGCAGGACTGAATGTGGCACATCACTACAGATATACAGATATTCCATGGACAAGATCAGCAGAGTCTGTTCTGCCCAACAGTTGGATGCAAGATGATGGCTGAATGTATGTTCAGCTGGCACTTAAGCAGGAAAAAAAACCCCAAAAAAACAACAACACAACTACTGTTGTGTAAGATTTGTACAGACAAGAAAAATGTACTTGTGTGTATGTTTAGTCTGCTTGTGTGTATGTGGGTATGTTTGTGTGGGTTGTGTGAAGTTTAAGAAGAGCGGGGAGGGTAAATTACATAGCACTTATGCAGGAGTGTGAATTTTCACTGACTGTTGGTTTTGCTCTGCAGAATATATTCTTGGCATTGTGTGTCATGGGAATGAGTTAGGATCAGCCTGGGTAAGCAGTGTATTGAAAGTCACTTATGAAAGAGGCCAGGAAGTTTACATTACACAGAAATGGAAGATTGAAAGTGACTGGAAACAGCGATCAAATACTTATTGTTTGGCTTTTGGTCATCACCATTATTGCCTGTGTCCCCCACCTGGGTATAGAACATCAGTGACTGTCTGCCAGTCTTCCCCATCTTTACCAGCTGCCCACAGGTTTTTTGTTTTTTTTCCATTTGTTGTATCAGTTTCAAGGACTCTTCATTTCCACTGTTAATTGTGATGTTTCTCAGGTCTTTTACGTGGTGATCTTGATGTTCATGGCAGAATGCAGGGGCCTAGCTGTTTGGTGAGGAGCCCTCCCCTTGCAGGGATGAAGCCTCTTTTTCATGAGTTTTCTTAACAAGGGATGTTTGACAAGATGTGGGGAGGTGGACTCGCATCCAACCTATCTCCAAGGCCAAGGAAGGAAGATTGTGTGATGTTCATTGTCATGCTAATATAGAGGTGCGTTATTTAGAATTTTGGTGTTGCTTGATTTTGATTATTATGAAAAGATTTTTCATTTAGAATTCTGCATGTTGTTTTAGAGGGGAACCTCAACATGTTAGCGTGCTGTTAATTTTGTTGTTGTTGTTCCAGTGTGCGTGTGTGTTTGAGTGTGTCTGCATATATGTGTATGAGTGTTTGTGCAATGTGTGTGTGTACATTCCTGAATGTATTTGTAGTGCAATAAACAAATTCCAAATTGTAATTAACAAAAAAACCCAAAAAAATTATTGATTTTTGTTATTTTGGGGGGATGTCAGAACACACACACACACACAGAGTTAACGTAACACAGGTTTCTCTTTCTCTCCAGGAACTTTATTTATCAGCACTGATGGACATGGCAATTGCTGACACACAGGATATTGTGCACACAATAAAAATGACTTAAAAACTGAAGTGCATACATAGAAAATTACTTGAAATACAGACAGTTAGGCACATAGGTCAATGTCAATGCATTAATGATGGCAGATTTTACAGGTGAGAAGTGGGCAGTGCATTAACCATTACCTATTCAATTCAGTGACATTCAAACATCCAAAACCACTTGAATATGCATGAGACACACCTAAAACAATTGCTCAAATAAACATAAAATCATTAAACGTTTCCAGTGTTTTGTTTTCAATGATTCCTTATCGTACTTGCATATATTATATGAAAGAATACACCTTGACATTTTTTTTTTTTTTTTAAGAAAGAAAAGGGAATCTGGCAATATCAGGCTTGGTTTCAGCATCTTAAACCTTTCAACTGTCTGTTTGTGATCAGCATGTGCACAAACTGTATAAGATATATACTGGAGATTCTATACTTTCCCCCCTTCATTATGTAAAGCTCTGTTACTAACATGCACATTGTATTGGACCATGATTCGTTAAAAGGTTTAGTTTTTTAGTTGGAACATTTAACTACCATGAGAGAAACAGATAAAACTATTGTCTATTCAATAATCTGAACGGCTCATTTATTTCTGTTTGTGATCCTGACCTTGCGATATTTTCTATCGTGTGTTACTTTTGCATAGTATTGCTGTGTGCCATCAGTTCTGCTCAAACAAGAGTAGTTTTTGCTGCCATGATTCACACTTTACTGGAAAGTTGGTTATGCCTGATATTCCCAATATTTTACAAAAGCAATCTGTCAGAACAGGGTAGTTGGTGGTGAAAGGTAGGGTTTTGGGAGACATGGACTTCAATGTGTAATTTACACATATTGCGTATATTTTGATTCTTTCCAGGAACAGGAGCACTTCATACTTTTGAAGGAGCACAACCGTTTCCTTGCCTTTCACAAGGCAAAACTTAACCATGCTAAAAAGAACGACTGGCCAATTGCATCTGTAATACTGAGACAAATTTTCATTTGATCTTAAAAACAACAAAAAAGAAACATTGGGCTCTATAGTGATAAAAAAAAAAGAAAAGATGAAATGGACATACAAGATACATGCCCATTCCCTGCTCATGTTTGAATAGACACAATAAACCACCACATTCACAAATACACCTTGTACATATGTCTATATACAACAACAAAAACCCTCACCTGTAAATCATGAAATGTTTTGTCTTGACAGCAGGTATGAAATAGAAAAACTGTGGATGGTCTATAGTGTTTGTGTGGATGGATATGGGAGTCAGGGGAGGGGTAAGGGGGTGGGGGAGGACACTAGGTCACTTGCCATGGAAACGGGGCAGGAAAATGACAATAAAAACCTAAAAGACAAAAAGCATGGTGCACCTCAGTTTCCTAAAAAACAACAATATCCTAAAGATACTGTCAATATCAGTTATGCATATGACACAGACCGCTTGGCAATACAGTCATAATAATGTATTGTGTATATGGCTTTTTAACAAATGAGTCTGTCAGCTTCCGCTTCCAGTCACTCCGTCTGCAGTTCCCCTGGCAGAGGAAGTGGTGGAACACATACATGCACACACAATGTATCTGTGGGTGATGTACTTATAGAGAAATTGGGGCTTGCTCAGCAAACCTGTGTTAATTACAAATGGGATTCAGAATCAATGTGTCAACCATGATGCTTTCTGATTTGTCATTCATCTTCTAAAAATTTGTTTATTTGAATTTATGACTATTCATGTGAAGAGTATCATGATGATAATACTGTTTTCTTTTCTTATTAAGCCCATTTATGATTATGGACATGTGTTTCAGCTTGCAAACAGCATAAAATAATAAGAAGTGCTCTTTTCTTTACAGTTTGTTCTGTCCGCAGGATAAGTGAGACATGTGAAAGCACAATTAGTCCTGTCAGGAACTGGACTAGAAAAGGTGTGTTGATGGTTGAACTGCTGGGCATAACCAGATTTGAAAGCTGTTGAACTTTTGTAAATTGAGCAATTTTTTCTCTCTTACTTTCATATTAATACTTCACGTCCAAACCTGCTGGATTTTCACGCTTCAGAAAATCTCTTACACCGAATGAAAAACACAACAAAACAACAACAAAAAAACTACTTCACATGCATTCTTAAACTAGTAAAAGTAATCCCCCCACCCCCTCCTCCCAATTTACATACACACCATAAATACACGAGTGAATTATTCAAACAAGTTCATTTGCAGAGGTCATCTTTTACATGCATTAAACAATAGCTAAATGATGGATACATGTCAACACAAGAGATGCACAAAAAAATATGCTGAATACCATTAAAGATTTGTTAACACTCTGTGGAGTGTGGCATAAAAAAATTAAGTTGTGAAGTTTTAACAATGTTTTGACCTCAACATAGCATCTGGAAAAACATATGCTTCCACATAAGGGAACCTGCACTGTTATTCTGCAGTGCAGACAATCATCAACTGTGGCTGTCACTCACTGAAAAAAAAAAGAAAGATTTTCACTTGTTTGTTTTGATGTCAGTAGCAGTTACCAATAAAGGACTGAATTTGTGGAGGTCATTATTTGTACTCATAAACCTGTTGAAATTGTACAAAAATTCCTTAGACACAGACAAACATATTGTATATATATATATCCTGACACAGACATGCATTGCAGACACAAACTTTTGTGTGTGAGAGAAAACACATAGACTGACACACAAACTGTGTATGCACATTCTGAGATCTTCATATCAGAACAGTAAATTAGAATGATTCCATGCATTTATTCCAAGTTCGACTGTCATCTTGTATATATCTGCCAGCCTACCACTAATAGGAAGTCTTCAACTTCCTTACAACGCTTGTAAATATTTTTTGACCAAAAAAAAAGTATCTCTGCACTGTAAATTTCAGCACTGTACCCTGAGAATGTTGAGTCAAGTGCTGGCAATGGCAACACCCAACTATTCACATACCCACAACTTTGGATTCTTCATCTTGCTTTCATGTCAACAGTAAAGATGACTAAAAAAACAAAAACAAAAAAGACGTAAAAAAAACCAACCAACTGTTCCAGAAAAAACGAAGTCTTATTTTGACAGCAAGAGAAGCTAGAATCTGACCAATGGTTTCACAAGTGGATAAATAATAGGCAGCAACAAGTGATGACAAAGGCAGTGCAAGCTTTTCTACTCCTTTGCCACCTGATCAGTAACTGTAAAAACCTTGATAATGAAGAGGTCAGAGAGCTTATACAACAAATTTCCGTCCACTTCCATTCTCAGTTTTGAAAAAAAAAAGAAGTAAGTCTGAAGAATTTCAGCATTTGAACACCATCAAAAACCATATGTATGTCCGGTAAAAAAACCCAAAAAAAACGTCTTGCTTCATGGACAGCTGCTGACTTGGAACTCCAACAACTCCTGACAATATTTTGGAAAAATCAAATAGTGCCAAAGTAAGTCGCTATAACTATACTGTGCTAAAGTAACTCACTAAAATTACATTTCAGATTTTTTTTGGTCAGGCCTTGATGCAAGCCACTCACCCTCAACCAAGGGAGACACTTGTCATTAGCATTTCCAAACTTTTTCAATCCAATCAGTAGCTAAAGAATTTCCAAATCTGTTTTGTTATGGTGAAGACAAGTTCCCTGAGAACAGGCAGAAAAGAAGCATTATACCTGAGCTGAGTGCTCCTTTTCTTAACAATTTCCATTATTATTTGAGTAAAACATGAAGATGAAGCCAATATGACTTTGAAAACAAACTCTTCTCGAATGATGTCATGCAAGCATGGCTTTCTTTATTGTCTTATTAAAATTGACAAATATCAAACATACACACATAACAAGGACTTTTTTCAAAAGTATCTTTCAGTCAAACCTGCTGAAAAGAACCTTCGTTGAAATCATGTGCACACATTTGCTGTTCCTTGACCATAATATCTGATTAAAAAGGAAAGAAAAATGTAAGCAACTTGTAGACAGCCCACATTTGAAAGAGACCATTTTAACTGTAGACTGTCACACTTCCCATACAAACTTACTCTCCTTTACACCAGTCAGAAACCCATTCAAAGCCAGGGAAAACTCCCATCTTCTCATGTAATATTGCTGGCTTCAATGCTGCTTCTTTAACAATACTATTTTCATTATTCAGAAAAGAAAAAAAAAAGGTAGAGCTATTTCTTTAAAAGACCGTATGATGTTTAAAAAACAAAACCAGCAGTAGTGCTTATTTCAAGTTTAAAATTATAACATTTTCCACGCAAGTGTCACACAACCACTCAGTAAATTCTGGCATGAATATTATCAAAGCCCTACACCCCTATCCCTGTATATACTAAACAGAGTAAAATTATATAAACTGGACAAAGTTTAAATCATCCAGATCAGACACTAAAAGAAGTCTTGGTTCATTATGTTTATCAATGCACCTTAAGCTTTTCTTTTGTTTATTTTTGTAATCAGGAAAGTGATGCAAGAAATTCTGGAGAATAAGCACTTTCCTTTGTCAGAAGTGGGCAAAACCCACATATTTCTAGACACAAGTTGTGACACTGACAAGTCTTTAAAGAAGCAATCAGGGTTCGAAGTGAGTGAAGATGCCAAACAAATCCTGTGAATGTGCAACCACAAAACCAAACGTTCACAGTTCCCAAAATCTATAAACAATCACCACTGCGTAACAAAACAGTCTTCACAGAATTCTTTTTGCTGATATTTTCAAAGATTTTCTGAACAGACTACCTCACATGGTAAAAAATTCTGAACATTTCCCAGCTGTTACAGGGCAAATTACTTTATATGTTACGCTCCTATCCAAAAAGAAGATGGGTGGGGAAAAATAGTGTGATTCCATAACTATCTGCTAGGAAAAAAAACTTCATCTGCTTGGTGGAAGAGCTCATTAGCAATTTCAAATTCATGATTTGTCTATGTTACTATATAACTGTTGAAAATGAACCTTTTTCATGTTACAGGCTACACAGTTTTGCTCTATAACCAAGACTGACATACAAGCACAATCACATGTCACACATGCTTAACTTCTTGATCAATGTGTTAACTTCATCACTTCAATGGTGGATTTGAGTTGGTAAAAAAAACAAAAACAGACCTGCACATAAAACAGGAAAGAAAAGGATGATAAGAAAATGTGCATGCACTCAATCCATCAAATATAACAGAAAAAAAACGGGGAAAAACCCATTCTGATGAGTTGGTTCCCCAGTGCGTGAAACAGATGACTGGAGATGGCGCCCTATTCTCATCACTGGAATCAAAGTGGGATGGGATGGCCCCCGAACAAAAATACGCTGGAGTTCCTTCCCCTGAGCTGACTTGCTGAGGGCTGTGCTGTGCAGTGCTGCTCAGCTGAGATTCAACGTCACTCGGTCAGGTTCCCAGCATGACTGCCACATAGTGCAGCATTCAGGGCCCCGTTTACACAAGTAAGTCCAGAATATGTGCACAATTTCCGCATGTCATGATTCTTTGCCACCCTTCCTGGGATAATAAAATGCCATAGGCTGTGCCACCAACCCCCCACTTAACGTCTGACATCTTTCTGGAGAAACGTCTGCCTGGTAAACCGTTCAATCAGGTCATGTCCTAACCAATGCACTGAAACTAGACAAGAATTCCCAGTCATACAACACATAAGGATGCAGTTGTTACTGACAGCTACATAGATTGTCTGTCTCAATGCCCTGGCAAACATTCCAAATATTCTTCAACTGGGTTCCAACAAAAACTCAAGTACTCTTGTGTAATGCCTTCTTAAACACTTGACAAATAAGTAAACATGAATAAAAATAAATCTATGTTAAACCAAAAAACAAAACAACTGGACATGCATTTAATTGTGAAAACACGCGTCCCTGCAACTGATATTTGCTATCACATTTTTCCACCCTCCCTTTTCAAGAGCTAGTTTGCACTGCAAAAACGTAGTTTGATATATATGAGATAATGGACATTTCATGGCAAAACAGTAAGTCTTGCAAGTTCAAGAATTTAAACTGTGCTGTTTATTGAGTTCATCACAATGTACCATGCACAAAAAAGCATAAATACATAAAAACTATATAAAAAGAACATGTTAGATGATAAAAAAAAACCTTTAAAAATTCATTATCTAAGATGAATTGTTGGCTTTTTCCTAATTTAGCAGACAAACTCTGGCACTTAAACTGAAGAAAAAACACTCTCCGTTGTTTAAAAAAAGTAAGACCAAAAAAAAAAAAAAAAAAAAAAAAAAAAAAAAAAAAGAAAAGAAAGGAAAAAAAAAGAAAAGAAAAAAAGGACAACTGATATGCATTGAAACTTACGAGTTTCTTTTAACCATTCATATCAATTTAGTCAACTAACTCAAAGGAATCAAATATACCAACTCATCCATAATGAAACTGAAGGAAGCATGAGATGCAGGATTTATGTGATTAATGTATCCACAATATATTTCATGAGAAGGAATGGTCACTTTTGATCATGAAGATGAAATTTAACAGTGTTTCCTGCAACTTAAAGAAAACTATGAATAATGTTGCAGACCTTTGCACTCACACTCTGATCACCAACCAATACAGGAGGGAAAACTTGTGAGGGTGGGACCACCAAAATTAACAGATTGATGTGTGTTTCTATTCATTTATGTACAGATATTAACTGCAAATAAGACCTCTCACACCTACATAAACATACAAAATGTTGATCAAGCCATACAGTTCATAGGTTTTTACATTAAACTAGCATCCATACTCAAACGAAGGTGCTCACTTTGCAACTTTTTATTTTTTTTTTTTTTATTTTTTTTTTTTAACATTTATTCACTTGTAAACCACAACACTTTTCAAACCCTGTTGCATCCATATTTTTCTTCAACAGGTCTTTTTAGGCTCAAAGTATATTTCAACATGTCATTGATACAGTCAAACTCAGTTTATTTTTTCTTTGACTTGTCTTTTTTTCTCTCTCAGAGAATGTTTCCACATGTCACTGATGGGTCAAACTGGGTTTATTACATTGAGCGAAGTCCGATCAACGACTCCCAATGTCCAAATATGAAGCCTAAAAGTACTGAACAAGACATGGGAATGTTCAAATTGATAGTAGCCATGTCCATATTAATGATAAGACACTCCACGTCCTTTTTTCTCCAACAAAAAGGTAATTGTTCAGTCAGGTAACTGTAAGTAAATGTCTGCCATGCTATGTAATGTGTGTGCGGGTGTGAGTGAGGCACTTTCTGAATAACCAGGACTTCATTCATAAGTCTGAGCTATGCATTTTTCAGTGACATCCCCACAAGGCAATATACTTTATGAACATACATAAACTCACTTCTGAGTTGTAATCTTTTTGAAAAACAGAGTCAACACTCTTGCAGACCTTGGCTTTGACACTTTAATTTGCAGTTTCTTAATACACATGAGTAATTTTTAACACACACACACACACACAAATTTAAAATGATAAATAACATAAAAACATACACAAGACGTCTTCTTGACACAGGCAGACTTTAATTTTTCAATTTCTAGGTATTCTTTTCACAGAAGTTAGCTGTTGTTCCAAATGTATTCCTTCTTTACTTTAAAATCCAATGTAAAACTAGTTCTTTGTTTTCCAGGTTAAACAGCGACACTTTTCAGTTCATGGAGACAGTTGACGCAAATTGCGCACGCAGTGTCTAGAGCGGGGGGCAGTCATCAAAACTGGAAATCAGCAGTGGCCATGTCGATGGCCCATCGGAACTTGTCACGCTGTGTCTTGTTGTAGATCTTCTCAATGGGCACGTCAAACTTCCTGCACCTGGGACAAACAATCATCGCATCATTTGTATTTGCTGCTTCCGTCATGACACATAGGACACACAATCACCGCATCATTTGCTTTTGCTGCTTCCATCATGACACACAGGACACACAATCAAACTTCCTGCACCTGGGACACACAATCATCGCATCATTTGTATTTGCTACTTCCATCATGACACACTGGACACACAATCACCACATCATTTGCTTTTGCTGCTTCCATCATGACACACAGGACACACAATCACCACATTTGCTTTTGCTGTATCCATCATGACAAACAATCAGTGCATCATTTGTTTTTGCTGCTTCCATCATGACACACAGGACACACAATCACCGCATCATTTGCTTTTGCTGCGTCCATCATGACACATAGGACACACAATCACCACATCATTTGTTTTTGCTGCTTCCATCATGACAAACAATCAGTGCATCATAGTGCATCATTTGTTTTTGCTGCTTCCATCATGACACATAGGACACACAATCACCACATCATTTGTTTTTGCTGCTTCCATCATGACACACAATCAGTGCATCATTTGTTTTTGCTGCTTCCATCATGACACACAGGACACACAATCACCACATCATTTGCTTTTGCTGCGTCCATCATGACACATAGGACACACAATCACCACATCATTTGTTTTTGCTGCTTCCATCATGACACACAATCAGTGCATCATTTGCTTTTGCTGCTTCTGTCTTGACACAGGCACACATGTAAGCATATGACAAAAACACTCATACACATGCATTGCCTATATTCCTGCTGTATCTGTGTATGATAAAAAATTCATGTTTTTTTTTGTTTTTTTTTAACTGCTTCTGTAATTTACAAGTACTTGTATGTGTAGATGTCTAAATTCCTACTTTTCATGTACTATTCCCATCCCACCCACCCCCCAACAATCAATGTGACCCCGGTATACTTGGGTAATAAAACAGATTCTACTGTGTAATTTTTCTCTCATAAGCTATTCGCCACCACCCCCATGACTTCAACACCCCTGCTGTTAAAATTCCTGTTATTTCTTATATGATAATTTTTTTCTCCTTATAAAAAAAGTTATATTCACATTAGGTCTGTAAAATTAGAAAAATGTTAATTGTCAAATACAAAACATCAACAGGTTTGGTTTTTTTCCTACCTTGAAAACACTTCAAGACTTTCACAAAAGCAAAATGTTTGACAAAAAAAGAAAAAAGTTACTTGAGACATAAGAAAAACAAAACAATCTGTAAGAGACAGAGGGCGATACATGGATGAGTCGCACACATACCAGGCAATACTGATTCTTGGGTCCAGGTAGTTCAGCTTGGAGGTGCCAAGGGCAATCTCCTTGTTCTCATCCTGGGGAAAAACACACACACCAAAGCCAATGTATTTATCACAATAAAATGAAACAAAACCTAACCAACCAGACGAATAATAAACGAGTCAAAACCCGACTTCATCATGATACCACAATGAATTAAAGTACAGGAAATAGGTTTTCATCTTCCGCATTTATTCATTTGTACAATTTCTCACTTAAACAGTTTCATGATAATTTCAGTATTGCATTGGCACAAGCAAATGGGTTATTTCAGTTTAAACTGTTCAATCTAATGTTAGATTTGACTCATTTTCTTTTCATACATCATCATCATCACAATACTGTGTACACATACACTGACGACTTATTCACACAGCACAGACAAGCAAAGCAAGACACTGACCTTGTCTGTGGCCTGGACCTCCAGTTTCATCAACTGCTCCTCAAGGCGTGCCAGCATTTTCTTCTTCTTCTCATACATCCTGCAGCAAGCAAATAGTTACACACGTGAAGACAGTGCTGCCTGCTACTTCCTTTGTCAACGGTCAAAAAGAGGTACCTTTTTGTTTCATTCCTTTCTTTTCTCATGAGCAAACTCCAAAACCACAAAGCATATACAGCAATAAACCTTTCTTCCCACTTACGCTTTGCAAGGAAAACTGCTGATATATTCATCACTATTTGAAGCAATAATTGTAAATACAGGAAATTTTCTATCTAAAATTACGTTTAAATAACATACTTACCGTGACCCAACTAGTGCAGACTCCGGCAGGGGTCTGACATTCCTGTCCTGTGCAAACTACTATCCGCCTATGCGGAGCAGACGAAACTACGGCCGATAACCTCCCGGAAGTAGGTAACCTCCCCTTTGTCCCGCTGGTTATCGCCCTCTTTTGACGGCAATATGCCATCACCAGTGCAGCAAGCAGGGAGAACAGGAAGCGGGAAGGACGGGAGGGTCTTAAATTTGGGTCACGGTAAGTATGTTATTTAAACGTAATTTTAGATAGAAAATTTCCTTTTAATTACACATACTTAACCGTGACCCAACTAGTGCAGAATAGCGCGACAAGGTGGAGGGCTCGCCTGTTCTACTGTCTGTGTGCTGTGATGGTCTGTTGTGCAGCTACCACAGAAGCGATGGCTCTTGCGCCATCAACCCGCAGGCGTGCGACGTCTCTCTGGTAGAAGTCGATGAACCATCATCCCTCAAGCGATAGGTGTCCCTCAAGTAGAATTTGACGAAAGTAGAGTGTACTGTGTCGCCTAAGGCCATTCGTGTGGGTAAAGAAGGCAGAGGTCCACAGCTGTATTGTGGGGGAGGTCTGTGGACCACAGCTGAGCGGATGAGCGTCAATGCAAGGAGGTGCGCATGTGGTTTGATCTGATGATTCCACAATGGATGTGGGCCGATAGTGGAAGTGGTTTTGTGTTTGAAGGAAACTGTGGCACGAGACAGAGGTAAGTCACCGTGTTGGGCCTGCCTCAGGCATGACAGCCAGATCTGTAGAGCTCCTCCATGCGAGCTGACAGGCGATGGGCACTCCCCCCCCCCTTTTTTTGACGTTGTCAAAAAAATGACAGCACTGGTATGTTGCCTATGCATAGAATGGCAGACATTTGGCAACAAAAGACTTGATGTCCCTGGTGACTCTGGGACAGGGTTGTGTAATTGCCCAGGTAGGTACCATCACGAAGGGGCATACGGAAGGCTTGGTGGCTTCTCTACCTGAGTGTGGCATGTTGGAGTAACCTGCAGAAAGTTGTCGGCAGTCAATGGCTGGGTTGGACCAGGCTGTGGAAGTGCATTTCATGTGCCCACAGGTTACTGAGTCTCATTCTGTGGTGGAATTCCCAAATGGAAGAGGATTTCCATGGGGAAAATTTTTGCTGAAGGTTCTTTAGTGAGAAAGGGGACCGGATCCATGACAGGCCTCTGGCTGTGTGTGGTGCGCACTGAGTCTGGGATGGAGCGGGGCGGGGCAGGGAGGTAAGTGGCTCAAGATGTGTTGTACTGGCTATTGACATCAAAGCACTGATCTGACATACGTTTTTAGTATGGCCAACTGCAAGGTGAGAGCTGTATTATCAGTGGTTTCTTAATTGCAAAGGGAAATCATTTGCAGCTTAGTCTTTCATGAATGACTATGTCTCTCAGACTAGAAGTCAAATTGCACTGGGACTTAGTGCTGTAGCCTTAGGCCTAAGTAGCCTTTGGGAACCGTCCCAATGATGAGTCCTAAGGCCCTCTTGATTGAGGGACCAGGGATGCAACTTGGGCAAAACACTCTCTACTATAAATTGTATAATCGAATTCCAGCCCGAATAGACTGGACAGCAGATGCCTCCTCTGCTGTTCTGACGGAGACTGTCGTACACGACTGATTATCATATACTGTTCCTAGGAGGACACCAATCAGCATGGGTAAATCAGGAAACAGCTGCTGTGTGCTTCAGGGACGAAGGTGTTCACCATGCAGGTATGTTGCAATGTAAGGAAGCCGGAAAGAGTTGACGGGGTCTTGTGGTGCAACCGTGTGTCAGAAAGACATGGTGCTTGCTTCCGAAGTGACAACGAAGTCATCCTCTGACAGGCCCTTGACCGAAGGGCTCCATGATGGGATAGCCTGCCTAGACTAGAAACCCCTGGAAGTGTCTCATTGGAAAGACAGTGCTTGAGGAGGAATGGATCTGTAACCACAGCAGTGGTTGTGTGTAGAGGCTGAAAGGATCGGGCAGGGAAGACTTAAGTGCAGAAAGTGCTTTCAAACGCCAATTGTTTGAGACGTTGATGCTGGATTTGTGTTCAAGCAAGGTGATGGGGTGAACTGATGTGCTTGAATGCGGCATCTGCCGTGCTGGTATGAGTGGGCAGAAAGGTACACCCCTGTGGCTAATGGAAGGTTCGTTGTGCTTTGTGGGACGCATCCGTCCTCATCAATATGCCTTTCTCCCAAATGTAGAGGAAAACAATTATGACCCAGGCCTTCTGCTACTAGAGAGGAGTAGAAGAGATGGGCTGAGGGTGATTGTCTCCTGCCCAGTGGGCAGTTTTTGGGTCCGCTAAAACTTGTAAGGCAAGATAGACACCTCTTCATGGGAAGGCTGGCTAGGATGTAGGGCCTGTGTGGAGCTTTTGTCGCAATCACAGTGGTGCCAACCAAGGGTTGTTGTAGGCAAGGGGAGAAAGAAGGGATGCCTTACAAACTTGGAAGGAATGAAAGGCATGTGTGTCCAGAGTGGCACCTCAAAGTTGGACTGCCTCATCCCTCCTTGTGCATCTCCAGCCTTATGGGTGATTGTTGCAGGCAAATGAGTTGGGTTGCCTTGTCCGTCCTTGCACCAAGAGAGGCATTCTTAGCCCTGTGGGTGTGAAGGGGGTGTGTGTGGATCCCTAAGCACCAGCCACTACTGAAATGTGAAGGAGCATACATTCAGGCGTGAATGAGGCTATTATTATTTTTTATTTTTTTATTTTTTTTTTTTTGTGAGTGCAGTCGTCCTCCAAAAGCAAGGTAGGGATGAATTTATGAAAATGAATACATATATGTGCCAAGGGAATAAAAACTTCCATCAGCTCAAGTGATGATGTCAGAAGTATGCCAATGACAAGAGATCGAGACACAAGAAATAAGCGGCTGTATAAGCATACGTGTAGCGTGCACAGATATACCCAAGTAAATGGGTAAGTGTGCATAATCATCAATGGAAAGGAATCTGTCAAGGCACCTACATATGAGATGTACATACGCATATGAATAAAGTGCCAGTACGTAGAGGCAGAGTTCTGGGCATTGTGAACAGAAGGCCGCAAATGCAAGTGTGCCTATATTGCTATGTAGGGAATCTCAATGAATAGATGTCAATGAATAGAGATAGAAATATAATTGTACATGTTAATATGAAAGTCGTCTGAACCTATCCCATAAGCACATACACATGTGTATACCGAGGGATAAGTACGCATCTATAAGTGAAAGCAGAAATGTGTATGAATGTAGCAATATATCTCATATATATGTATATATGTGTGTGTTTTTTGTGTGTTTTTTTTATGTATATATATATATTTCGTGATTGTTGCTTGTGATAATAAATCAAATGGATAGAAAGGGAAATATTGTGATGTATTTCCTGTGGCCAATAGCCTGAGAAACAGCAAGAAAAGTGCAGTTGCTATGCAAAGATGTGTAAAGTCCCTGACTGGGCATGAGGACCCAATGAGAAACCGAAAGAAAACATCGTTGGTGGACAGCACAGGGGGCAGGAGTGATGTGCTGTGTCGGCGAAACTAACCACAGCTTCGAGCGCCTAGGTTACAAATGTGGAGTTGCCTCCCTTGGCGCCGAAAATCGTCGAAAAGGGAGGTGTCTTTAGAGCACATATCCCCCTGGTGCGACGTGTCCTCGCTGAACAGGGAGGAGTGTCATGTTGTGTGTGAGAGTCCGTGGTTCGATGCCACCGTAACCGACACAGGTGAAAACGAGCGCAAAGGGAATAATTATAATGTCCCTTAGTGCCGTGGGCATCCCAACCCGAATCGGTCGCCATCGGACGCGAGATGGTCGGGGCATGTGGCATGACAGCGCCGTAATCCAGTGTTATGGGCGTCGTGGACGAGGGGGTGACAAGTCCGTCGGCTTGCCGTGGGGTGTGCATCCCCCTGTTGCTGAACGGCGGTCCAATCTCGCGAATAGCTCCTGCGAGAGGACCGACGATCAGTTGTCAGTTGTTGTGTGTTGATGGATAAAGTGACAGACAAGATCGGCCCGAGCACTGCCGAGAGGCAGGATCGAGTTATTAATACATTTAAAAATTTTCTTGATATTCATTGTAAAAACTTTAAATACAAAACTCATTTACATATTTACTGATTTTTCAAGCACTGCGCACTCAATGTTGAAAAATGCAACAGACATACGTGGGGACTCTCTTTTTCTTCCCCACTTCAAGGAGGTAAAAGGCCTTGTCAGGCCTGCACGCCTTGATATTGATATATGATATGATATAAGAGGTACTCCAACGTGGAAGTGCCAATATTAGTCTGGGTAACAGCAGAGTTAGGCAATGGGGCAGAAGAATCCAACACTGCCGAAGTTCCAATGGGGCGTGCACGTACTTGCTCTGTGGGCGAGGGGCGGTGCAGGCGCAAGGCGCGGCACCAGTAGGCAGAGTGGTGCATAATTGCTGCAGCAAGTTTAGCGATGAGTTGCTGATTGTTTGGTTGAGTAGCTTGCTGAGACACCATTAGTGGATGGGAAACAGCAGCACTCGGCGGTGTGGCAGATGGGGTCATCACCGCATAGCTTGGTAGGACCGTGCACACACTCGCACTGAAGGCGAGGAGCAGTGCCGGTGCAAGGGAAATAACTGCGGCGGTCACCGGCAAGGGTGCTGAAGCAGGGGTTGCCTCCCTTGGATCGGGTGGTCCGGACAAGGGGGGGGTACACGCGTATGGGCGTGTCCCTTAGTGGTCCACCTTCCTCCCTACACCAGGGGAGGGCATCCCTACGCGCCTCGGTCGCCATTGGATCCGAGACGGTCGAGGCATGCCGCGTGGGGGGTCGCGTGATCCGATGTCACGGCCGCCACCACGGACGCATCGCACATAGGGCCCAGTCTAACGTGCGGATCCAAAACAACCTGCCTTTTTTTATTTTTTTTTATTTTTTTTTTATTAATTTCCCCAAAGGGATTGTGGCCATTCCACTGGACAACTGTGGTTATGGTAAAGAGATAGAGGAGATCGACTTGTACACTGCCGACTGGCAGGGCCGAGAAAACGCGGATCGCGTCGAGTAAGTTCGCGGAGCGATAAAAATGACATGAAAGGTAACACTGACCTGAGTGAGTGACCACAAATCTCTAGAAGTCACCAGAGGAGGTGTAGGAGGTGGCGGAGGTCTGGAGTCGACCGGAGGGAGTGGTGGAAGTGGAGAAGGCGGCGGGTTGGCGTTGTTTACAGGGCCAGGAGTAGAGGGCCCAGAGTGTCAGCGAATCGATTGCCTTAATTTTAGCACGATTCCCCAATCGAGCTACATAATTATGTGACCTGGTTGGAGACATAATTTGACAACAAACAAGAACGCCAGGGAAGCGACAGACAGACAGAAAATACAAAAAAACTTAGCCGTATGAAGAGCACAGGAACAGGAGTCATGATGGCTGCCGGAAAAAGAGGGCGATAACCAGCGGGACAAAGGGGAGGTTACCTACTTCCGGGAGGTTATCGGCCGTAGTTTCGTCTGCTCCGCATAGGCGGATAGTAGTTTGCACAGGACAGGAATGTCAGACCCCTGCCGGAGTCTGCACTAGTTGGGTCACGGTTAAGTATGTGTAATTAAAAGACAGTTTTACAGAGCCACAAAAAAGTATCACCCTCCCCTCCCCCCCCCCCCCCCCAAAAAAAGAAAAAAAAGACACCAAAATGTTTATCAAGGATCTATAGCCTTCATCCATAAGTAACATAGTTCCAAAGGGGACTGTTGGAAAGGTCCTATGAAACTTTCGTTCTTTCAACATCACGCTCTCCAACACTTGCACCTGCAGAGAGAAAAGGACAAGTGTTCCCAAACAACTCACGTCCTGGCCTTGGCGGTCTTGGTGGCCTTGTAGTCAGCCTTGATGTCTTTGATGTCCTTCTTGCACTGCTTGATGTCCTTCTTCTTGGCTGCGATCTGCACACAAGTGAACACACTGTGTCATGGTACTGGTCACTTTGTTGTCTTTCCTGCCTGGTCTCCTGTTTTGGCTGATTTCAAGCAGTTAATCCCATCCACCTTTCCATCAAGACAGATATAAGCGTGTGCGTGTGTGCATGCGCGCGTAGAATTTATAAATTCATTTCAACTGACTATGAGTTCAGGAAGAACAAAAGCACATAAAGTGAACATGAATGGTTGAACAAAATTGCTGCTGGAGAGAGAGAGAGAGAGAGAGAGAGAGAGAGAGAGAGATGTGATCTAAGATAAATGAGTGCCAAGGTTTCAAATATTTCACAATGAATGTTCTTTTGTCCTAACAGGGTGAACTGCAGAACTGCGATGCCCCACCCACCTTGTTCTGCAGGTTCTCCATGGATTTGGCAAAGGTCTTTGGCACGGCACGCTGATGGTTGCACAGCACAGCCACAGCACGGTTGGCACGGTTGTAGGACAGGATCTTGGCATTCACATTGTCATCCGCTGAAACAAGCATTGCTTGACTGACCAACATGGATATGTATACAGTAAATATCCTCAGTCTGAAACCAAGCTCTAAGCACTTTACAAACACATCAATTTTACAACAGGCTGCCTACCTGGGTACAGCTGACTGAAAGTTGCCTTAATGTGCTCATGATTCATTTCCTGTGTCTTTCAGTCAGGCTTCAGTCGTACACATGCACATACACACGTATATCAGAGTGGATTTTACCATGAAATTTTGCTGAGGACAGCTCCCTCGTTGCCATGGGTTATTTAACGTGCACTAAGTGCATGCTACACACAGGACCAGTTTATAACCTCATCTGAATGCTTCGTGCTCAGACCACAACTCAACGTCAAGCAGAGGGGAAAAAAATTCTGTCAAGTGTGGGATTTGATCCCATATGGACAGATTTTCCTGCTTTCTTGGTTAACACGTTACCACTAGGCCACTGCTTCACTCATCACATACGCCCATAAAACCCAAAACAGGCTCTTAAAAAAAATTTTTTTTTTAAATTGCAATGGGGAAATCCAAACAATTTTTTCTTCACAAAACAGAACACAACAGTTCTAAATTCAAACTGATCACACATTCCTCAAAGACAAAATATGAGCACATTTCCAGCACTTCTGTACACAATAAACAGAACCTATCATCTGAGGACAGGTGGGAACTACACCATGAGTATGGGTATTTCCATTCTCTGACCAGGTTCATCCATTTGTTCTTGTTTTTGTTTTTGTTGCTTATAGTCCAGCGGACCACACAGGGCCATATCAGGACTGTCAAACCATACAATGCTCAACCGCGTCAACATGAAACTGTCACATTTACAGAAAAACACTAAGACAAACCCACAAAACACAGTTCATGACACAGTATCCCAACCATTTAGCTTCTTATGGCAAATAAGACCAGGCCATGCTCAGGATGCCAGCCATTCTGCTTAATTCATCATCCCCAGATTACAAAAAACTGCAAAATAAGGAAAAAAACAATACTTCAAAGCAAAAAAAAAAAAAAAAACAACAACAAAAAAACAAACAAACAAACAAACAAACAAAAAACCACCAAAAAAAAGGCCATATAGGCAAATAACACTGCAGAATGGGAAGCTAGTGCCCATCCCAGTGTTTACATCTCACTACCTAATCGCCAGAGCAAAACAGCACAGATAGTACATCATAGACTGCGGAAAAGAGAAAAAAGTGTCAAGGCTTGCTTGAAAAAGAAAGGGGAATAGACTAGGAAGGCAGAAAAAGGAGACAACAGTGAAGAAAGAAAAAAAGGCAGAAACAAAGAGTGATAGAAAAGGGGAAATTTCTAGCACAGAATTTCCAGAAGGCGAGGATGCTATTTACACTGAAAGACCCCCGGCATCCCCACACGGGGGATTCATCCATTTAACCCGAGACATTCCTTTCAGGTTTTAACCCAGAAATGAAACACTAGCAAGTCTATAGGTACCACCGTAAAATGTGTGGTGACCTGTTGCTGGAGACTCCCTTACAAAATGGTGCAATCAATTTAGGCTGGGCCCAATGAAGGAGAGGAGGTAGGAGATACATACGGTTGGTGAGAAGGTTGAGCTGCTCCTGTAGAGTGTGGGAGGCGTTGTAGGTACGGAACACTTTGGCTGTCAGACCCTCCATCAGGTCCTGGAGGTGCTTGTTCAGCAAAGACGTCTGCACACACACACACACACCATATCTGTGGTCAGCACACAGTCTGAGACAAACTTCTCATGTCCACTTTCACAGCAAAAAAACACCCCTCTTCCAATATACTAAAACTGATTAACAAACTGAACAGAACCAGCACACTGGCTATAGCTAACAGTAGATTATATGACCCCTAACGCTTAATTCCAATGCAACAGATTTCCACTTGTTCTCTGAGACATCTGCATAATCAGTCCACATGCTGATGTGGTGCTGTGTACACAGATCAGTCCACACACTTTAGACGCCTCTTTGCAACTAGAACTAAAACTGCTCTTCCTTATGGCACAGCTTTCTCGCAGTGACAGCTTAACTACAAATGACTGGTTTACCTCACAGCTTTTAAAATTACATTACATTATCTACTGTTTGTATAAGACAAGACCTAAATGAGTATTTCACTCCTCACAAACCCCTCTTCCTTTGTTTTAAATGATTAGAATGCTGGGGTTGTCTTGACAAGAACTGCTGTGTTAATCTGTCTACATGCATTAACTGGCCTGCGCACACAACAAAAGCAGACATAAAAACAAAAGAGGAAAGAAATATTAAGTCAGAAGAGGCTTACATTCAGCCTGTCAAAGATGTCATCCTCCTTCTGCTTGTTCTCCATGAAGATCTGCAGGTTCTTGAAAACCCGTTTCTCCACAGGGATGGAGTTGGTGTAGCGGATGGAATCCTTACCGAGGAAGTCAAAATCCACCACATAGTTTTTGCCGTCCTTCTCCTCATGCAGAGTGAGATGCTCCACGCGCAGAGAGCAGCAACCTACTGTGTCCGCCGTCTCCCCCTCTTCCTTTTCATTACCTGCTCTAAGGGCCAGCTGCAAACAGGCAATATGAATGTCCATTACAATAACATCCATCTTTCTCTTCTTCCTCTTATGTCCTATTCCTTTTTGAGAAAGAAAATGAAAAGTTATTGCACAGACTGAAGTTAGAGAACATGTCACACCATTTAAAACACACCTGTTACAATGAACAACCTGGCAATCCACAGAAATTTTATGAACACTAAACTGTCCTGGTCCTCCTGAGTCTGCAAAAACCCAGCAAGTGCTTTTCCCCACAGAGTGTTGGTTAAACCTTATCCATTCCTTCTACAAACTTGGCCAATGCAGCTGATAAACAACCAGTGATCGGAACGGCAGTAAGAAATCACCTCTTCTAAAGTGAAAATATTACAAACCCCTGCTGGGTAAGAACTTAGCTGAACAGCTCATTTTCATCAGCTTTCCATCTTTGCTCCTGCATGAAGCAAGAAGGGATTAATGTGTGAAATCATCCCAGAATAACAAAAACGACAACAAAAACCAAACGTTGCCTCCCTGCCCCTCCAGTGGCAGTTGAAAAGAAACAAAGCGTGAAAAGAGTATCACTGTATGGAAGCCAAACGACTGACCTTGTCAATGAAGTAGAGAGCCACAGCACGCTGTCGCACTCTCATCTCTTTGGACTTCCAGTCATCCTGGTAGCTGGCACGGATCTTGTCCACACATTTGTGCAGGCGACGGGCAGTTTCGTATTTCTGCCAGTCCTTCTCTCCCTGCAGAATAAGCAGTGATAAAACTGGTAATGACACACATAAGATACCTCACTGCATGTGATGAGGGCATTGTCAATGCTCCAGAGCCACAAAGCTAAATTAAAAAAAAAAAAGAAAAAAAGAAGGATACATACTGTTTACCTGGCCAAATTCAATAAACAAAATAAACCATCAATTTATCATACCAACCAACAAGTAACACCTCTGTATACTATTCCTGGGCACAAAGTTAAAAGAACATTGTGAAAAAAAAAGAATTTTTTTTAACTGCTGATTTAAGGTACTATCACTACAAGCCAACAATTCCCTAACAACTAAATTATCTACTTAAAAAATAAAATAACCTTGGTTTCTATATAAACAAACATAAACATACATTCCCAAAGTTACTACAAAAACTTGAAATCTGAAAAAGAATGACAAGCTACAAAATGGGGAATCAAATGTAATGCAAACACTATCTTCATTTTTCCAGCTTAGATTTTGATATCTAACATCTCTCTCTCTCACCTAATAGTCGAACAAAACGTATTCTGTAATCTCAAGAACAATTTCTCTTATACATCTATGTAGCTAGGGTGTCTCTACAGCTGCACAGCAGACATGACGAGCTCCATACCTTTAGTTTGGAGGCAGCATTCAACATGACATATTTCACAGAGCCCTGGATGTTCTCTGTCCAGCTGCTGAGCCAGGTGACGTGGTTGTCATGGCGAACCTCCTTCCACCTGTGACCATCAGGTGCCTTGGGAACTGTGGAGTCCCTAAAGCACGCACACACACACACGCACACACAAACATCAGTTAGATCATATTATACTAGAATCCAAGACTGCGACTATTAGTAAAGGAGAGACTGTGCAACATTTTCATAATGATACTGTATCTATCAAAGGAAATTTTCTATCTAAAATTACGTTTAAATAACATACTTACCGTGACCCAACTAGTGCAGACTCCGGCAGGGGTCTGACATTCCTGTCCTGTGCAAACTATCCGCCCATGCGGAGCAGACGAAATTACGGCCGATAACTTCCCGGAAGTTGGTAACCTCCCCACATGAAATGCACTTCCACAGCCTGATCCAACCCAGCCATTGACTGCCGACAACTTTCTGCAGGTTACTCCAACATGCCACACTCAGGCAGAGAAGCCACCAAGCCTTCCGTATGCCCCTTCGTGATGGTACCTACCTGGGCAATTACACAACCCTGTCCCAGAGACACCAGGGACATCAAGTCTTTTGTTGCCAAATGTCTGCCATTCTATGCTTAGGCAACATACCAGTGCTGTCATTTTTCGACAACGTCAAAAAAAGGGGGGGGGGGGGGGGGTGAGTATGTGTATATCAGCTTAGTAGCTGTGTCTACTGAACTGCTGAATAATGATGACTGAGGATCAGCTGTGCCAAGCAGCTAAATTTCAAATTTCAATTTTTGGACTGGGGAGGGGAGGGTTTTTAGACTTTGTTTTTGTTCATCACCATGCACAATCCTTACTTTCACAGTGTGTACAAAAATGGTGGTTTTTTGTATCTACCTTCACAATGTATACAAAAATGAATATATTATATGTATCTTACACAATTGCCAGGGGACACCCATGGTTTTATTTCACAACAGATCATGGAAGATCAGCTGACCAACACATTTAAACATGAAATGTTGCTATGTTGTGCAATGAAGTGTTGGTAGAGTATTACAGTGCAATGTAATTAGTGCAGTGGTATAGTGTATTATGGATATTATGGCAAATATGTCAGCGTTCCTCCTTAAATCCGTTGGTTGTTTTTTTTTGATAAACCACTGTAGAATGCAGTGTGCATATGGGCAACACTTATCCAAACAGAATAATGCAGTATTGCACAGGTACAAACAAGTCTCTGGTTTACACAAATCAGACAAAAAACAAAAAAAAACCCAAACAAACACAGAAAAAGACAGCACTCCTTAGATCTGAACACTGACTTGCTGCAGTTGATGATGACATCTTCGGGCACAACCCGGCGCTTCAGCATGCCCTGTTTGGGGTGATCTCCACGGCCACGGAACAGACCTGGGGGCTCGATCTTGAAGTTGCCAATCTTCTCTTTGTGGCCATCGATGACGCAAAAGCCATACTCATTTGTGATCTCCTCGTTCTTCTTCTTCAGAATCTGCAAACAACAACTGGCTGCTCACAAAAGGAGTTGTAGTCTTTCCTACGTGCCACGTTGTGGAACATATTGAACTTGCGTGAAAGTAGATCAACTTTAGAAAGAAAAAAGGTAAAAAATAAAATAAAATAAATTATTTAATTAAAAATTAATAAAATTTAAAAAAAAATTAAAAAAAGAAAGAAAGAAAGAAAGAAAAAAAAGAAAGAAAGAAAGAAAGAAAAAAAGAAGAGATGCATGCTGGCAATCCCAGGAGACCACAAATCATGAAGAGGATATTCACATCACTTCCCTCTCTCTTAATACTGCCGGTTTTGACTCTCAGTGCTGATCCCATGTACCAATTACCTCTGTACAATCACTTCACTCCTGTGCTGCGATTCCAAACCCCCCTCACTCCCACAGACACCATCACTTTTCTCTTTACAATCACTTCCAACTTCCCTTTGTAGTAATTCACTTTCCCTTTGTAACATCATCCAACCTTTCAACATGTTATCACTCCACTTTAATGATCACAAAACCACCTAAACCCACAAACAGAATAAAATTTAAAAAAAAGAAGAAAAAAAGGCAAGACATTGACTTACCAGTTTTTCTTCCTTGGACATGTTCTTACGCTGCTCATTCTTCACTTTGAAGTACTCGTTCATTTCAGTGAAATTGCATCTCTTCAGATCAGTAATTTTCTCCTTCTCCGCTTTGGTCATCACCTGGAGGAAATAAAAACACAGCAATGGCACGTTTAAACCTCCCTGTGACCCAGGGGTCCATATCAAAGGCAACTGGGTGCTCTTGGGTCTGGCTGATGCTTGGATACACTATGAAAGAAAGCAGAGACTGAGATCCTGACATATGGTCTCAAATTTAAAAATCACCTCAATCATTCTTATCAACCAACATAAAAAAACTCAAGTTTTTGGCTTTGTGGAAGGCTATGGCAGATTCGGCAATCATTTAAAAACAAAAAAACATCATTTAAAAACAAAAAACAAAGAAAGAAAGAAAGAAACAAACAAACAAAAACCCCACAAAAAACAACCAACCCCAGAAGATTACCTTGCGCCAGTCTTTGAAAAAGTTTTGGTTAAAAACTTCTTTGGTGGTGTAGTCATGGTCCAACATCTTCGCATAAAATGTGGCCACCTCTTCTGTCTCTGGCTCCAACTTCATTGCATGACCTGTCCCACACAGAGAAAACACTTTGGTCATAGCTGACCCACACAAAAAGTTCTGAACATTGAAATGTTTCTGTGCAAACAAATGCATGTATAAACAAGTGACTGTCAGACTGAGGGCAAGTATTTTTTCTCTCTGGTTTATATGCATGTACATTTATGTTAGCATATACTGCAGTTATCTGCTATAATTTTCTTTTTCAAGGATTGTTTTCTTATTAAGTTAAAAACAGAGTTTTCTGTGAAACATTATAATAAAGCAACTCTCCAAAGACTATTCACAGTTAATTATTGTCAGAGAACCATAGTACCTTTAGGAGTACTTGTCAAAGCAAAATGTTTCATCTAAAAGCAGTGGCTCACCATTCTCCATCACTCACCATCATAGTAGAATTTGATGTCGGCAGGCAAGGGCTCATAGGGCGGAGCAAAGACTGGGCCCTTGTGCTCCAGGTAGGTCCACTTGACGCCATCCTCACGCTTCTCTTCCTCCCACCACTTCCACACCACCGGCTCCTCCTTCTCCTTCTTCACTCGCCCACCTTCCTTCCCTTCTTCCTTCTTGCCTTTCTTGGCCTATGACAAGAACAATCAACAAAGTCACATTAAACAGGTGTAACTCCACAGCTTTTCTGGCCACCATGTCAATCGGTCATGTTGAAATTTGGCATTTGATGACTTTGCTGCCTGCGCCAATACTGTGGCATTACATGCTGACCACTGGTCTGATCCTTGCCTGCTGCAGAGGTCATGATTTAAGTTGGGAAAAATGTATACATATGCATGCGGCTTTTCTAACCAATGAAAAAAAACACCTGCATATCCTATTAACAGGAAATTTTCCATATTGACAATCTTATTTCTGGACATATTACTGGAGGAATTCTTAAATCAACTGTTTCTCTAAGTGTATGGTTAATAAGGGACTGGTACAAAAGCAAACCTAACAGCACAGAAGTACACAAAACTCACCTTTTTGGCAGGCAAAATTTCATCTTCGTCGTCTCTGCCTTTTCTCTTCTGGGGTTTTGGTTTTTCTTCGGTCTTCACCTTCTTTACTTTGTTTGCCCTGGACACAAGAAATCACATTTCCTGAGTATCAGATGAAGAGGACACAATATCAATATTTATCATCTGATTTGTTCTTTCAGTTTGGTACTTGCAAATGTAGAACACACTGTCAAACAAGATATGACTGTGTTAAAAAAAAGAAAAAAAAAGAAGAAAAAAAAAGAGGATTTATTTATTATTAGCGGGACAAGTTCAAGTATAAGGGAGACTAGTTCAAGTATAAATACATAATTTCATTTTCATACAAGGTGCCAAAATGAAACCTCTTCCCAATCCCACTTACCTGGATGACAGAGGTTCATCATCCTCATCTGACTCTTCCCTTTCGCGTTTCACAGTCTTGGTGGGAGAACTCTCCTTCATCCGCATTGACTAAAGAAAACAAATTTTAATTACATCAATATCAAATAATTAAAACAGAAGCCACTCAACAAATGTGAAATTTCTTTGCACAATATCAAAATCCAAATATAAGGAGAAAGGAGAAATCAGAAACACTTTAATGATTCAACAATGAAAAGTTGCCCAAATCTGGCATGCTACCTGCATTTAAATCTTCAATCTCAATTTACTGTTTCATGTGTTTATTTGCTTTTTTTTCTAATCAAAAATAATGTTTAAGGAAACTCAATAAAGTAATTTCACAAATCTAGAATAACATCATTCAGAAAAAAACAGTAATTCAATTGACATACTTTCACATAAAAATAAGCATATAATGATTCACCACAAATAAGACAATCAAAATTTCTTAATCATAAAAGGGGAAAAATATAAATCACCAGAACACCAGTTTAATGGGATGATCCAAATGATGCACAGAGAAATGAAGAACCAATTTCTCAACCAATCAACTTCTAAACAAATTTAAATTTTCTTTTTTCTGGAAGATTCAAATGTCACATATTTTGGAAAAGTTATGAACTCACCAAAGGCTTTTCATCATCATCGCTTTCAGGTTCTTCTTTGACCTCAGTTTTGACTTCTTTCTTGGGTGACTTGACTTCTTTTACAGGTGACTGTGACGGTGCCCGTTCTTTCTTTGGAGATGCTGCCGATGTTTTGGTGGGCGACAGAGGTTCTTCCTTAACTCGTATGCTTGGGGACTTCTCTTCCACTTTGGTAGTTTTGTCCTCTTGTGAGGTCTTGCTGCTGCCACTGCTAGATTCCTTTTCCCTTTTGATTGAACTGCTGCCGTCCTTAGATCTGGTAAAATCATAAACCAAAATACATTTCTGTCCCTTAAACTATTAGGTACTCTTGTCATAAGTTTCAGCAAAGTAATATGCAAAAACTCTGGGTCATTAGGAAACTAAGAAACCAACAATCATTAATTCCAACTGTAAAAAAAAAAAGTGTTGTGCAGAGGAAGGCATCTTTTAACAAAGATCTGACATGCAATGCCCAACACAAGTTGCCAACCAACAGCACCGTTGCTTTTATAAGTTTATTTGTCTGGTTAACTTATTCTGTATTAACTGACTGCTGCAATGTTTAAAATTAAAATGAAAGGAAAACATAAGGACCATTCAAGGCTGTAAAAGATAATGAGTGAGTGAGTTGCCAAAATATTGGCCTTGCTTTGCACAGACTATTTCATAGTCAATTCATAATATTAAAACAGTGAATGTTCTAAAATAACATGCATATGGTTAAGCACATAATAAATGTGCACACAAAAACAAGCGTACACAGACTCGGTGACAAACCTGTGTTTGTCTGACGATGATGATGAAGAGGATTTGGAACTGCTGCTGTGGTGGTGATCCTTGGACTTGTCCCGGGTCTTGTCAGAACTGCTTGATCCACTGGACTTGGACTTTTCGGAATGTTTGCTACTGGACGATGACTTGTCCTTGGAATGGCTGCTGCTGCTGCTGCCCTCCTTTGACTTTGAACTCTCCTTGTTGGAGGAGGACCCCCCTTCCCTGTGTTTGCTGGAGCTGGAGGAGGAGCTGCCATCCTTATGCTTGGAGCTGGAACTTGAGCTGTGAGAACTGGAGGAGTGTTTGGAGGAGCTGGAGCTCTTCTCCTTATGCTTGCTGGAACTGGACGAAGAGGAGCCATCCTTGTGCTTGGAGGAAGAGGAGGATCCCTCCCTGTGCTTGGAGGAAGAGGAGCTCTCCCGGTGTTTTGAGGAGGAGGAGGACCCCTCTTTATGTTTAGAGGAGGATGAAGATGAGGAGTGGTGCTTGCCATCTTTGGACCGTTCCTTATGCTCCGAAGAACTTGAATTGTGTTTGCTGGAGGAGCTGGGTGACTTGAAATTTTCTTTGTCATGATTTACATGATTTGACACTCCGTTCACTGGAGAATGGTTGGAATTCACATTCTGCATCTTGACTTTCAGGTCATTTTCTGTAAATATATGATTTGAAATTTTAGTTGATGTGTCTCTGAAATCAGTAGCAACAAGAATAACAACTTGAACTGCCATGTTCTTTCAGTCTAAATACAAACACTACTTTCCAATTTTCAAACAAGCATAGTGTCACTTGCATACTAACTTTTCATATGCTATTGGCAATGTTTGACTCTCAATCCAAAAATTTATGGACAAACTGAACTAAGAATGGAAAGGAAGTAATCTAATATGTTGAGGAACAGCTAAGTAAGCAAGCACAAACAAGAACACTGTATTATACATTTGGAAAACATGGTGAAAAAACAGAAATACTGCCAAAAATAAGCAAAGCAAGCAAAGAAGTATTTTCTTTTAAAGTAGTGGTCTGCTATATAACATTTTACTGATTTTTCCAAGTGTTTTCATCAAAGAGGTTACTGATGTTACATGTTCATGTTGTGTTCAACGTAAAATACACTCTGAAAGGAGTTTCCCCTGATACTCAAGTTACTGCATTATGGTTATGTTCATGAGTAAAATAATATGCTTGTACAGAATCTTTATGTCGCTGGGTAAGACTCTTCTCCCCAAATCTGTTACTTATTGAAGTTATTCCCCCTTTTCATTTTTTAAAAAAGTTCTTTTTACTAATATTTCTGTCTGATCTGTTAAAATGCTCATTTAACTTTATGTATCCCATGCAATTTTTTTGTGTTTGATTTTTTTTTTTTTTTTTTTTTTTTTTTTTTTTTTTATTATAGCATGGATGCTCCTCCAGTGAACTGAGTGTCCACAATAGTGTTTTCTGCTATGCACAAGGTTCTCAATGTGCAGTAAAAGCTGGATAACATACTGCAGATACATGATTATATGAGATAAGTTATAAACCACAGGTTACCAGCATTACACAGATTTACAGTGTTTTCATAAACACCACTGAGTTTGCAGCAACACATTCTCTGTTCATTTTTCTTTCTTCTTAACAATTACCATCTTCATACAGCTCAAGGTTTCCTAGGTGTCCTTTCAATACTGTGGGAAATTTTGCAAACGCAAGAAACATTTGAAATTTTTACACAAAATCAATAATGGTGTCCCACTTTTATGCTTGGTAAGTAATGGATATAAGCCAGTGCCATATCCCATAAATAATGTATCTTGACATAAACGTTCAAAAGAATATACTGATCAACAATGTCTTAATTTTGACTCCGATTTATCCTTATTAATATAACCGATAGCAAATACTGACTGACATGTGGCTACTTAAGTATTCATTTGTCAATTTTGGTTGCCAGTCTTGTGGAACTTAAACCCTTTTCTCTAAATCATATATTCTCTAATATTAACAATCATGATATGAATCTTGCCACCTTTCTCAAAACAGTCCACAGTGCTGTGTTCCTCATAACTGTGATTGATATTTGAAGCAACACTGTAAATACTGGGTAAGTAATTCACTTATGGTATGCATGTTTAATATCGCAAGATCCCTCAGACTGAAGGTATCCAATTCACCATTCTATGGTCACATTTCATAGTTTGCTAATTTCAGCTTGATGACAGGGAAAGGAGTGGGCTGAGAGTGAGTTGGCGTCAACAACTCCTGGCCTCCAACCCCCCCGCTATCATATTCTATAACACCTCCCCTCCCCAACAGATTATCTCTTGAGTTATCTTTTTATCAACATTTTTGTGATGCTTGTCTAAAGTTCTACATTTTAAAATCTATCAGTATCAGTAGCTCAAGGAGGCATCACTGCGTTCGGTCAAATCCATATACGCTACACCACATCTGCCAAGCAGATGCCTGACCAGCAGCATAACCCAACGCCCTTAGTCAGGCCTTGAGGAAAAAAATAAAATTAAATAAAATGAAAAAAGAAAAAGAAAAAGAATTTTTTTTTAATAATAAAAATAACAAAAATTAAAAAAATTAACAATAAATAAATTTTTTTAAAATATAATAAAAAAATTAACAATAAATAAATGAAATAAAATAAATAAATAAATAATTAAAAAACTGCATTAATTTTGTTTAACTAAATTGATTACAGAATTGGCAAGTTACACAGACAGATTTTAACTACCTTTCAAATTCATGCCCAACTGACCATATTCCACCAAGATTCTGCACTCAAAGGATTGACATAAATTAATATTTACATGTATGTACTTCTGTTGTTTTACATCATCAGGCATTAAGGTAACCTTCATTTCTGTTATGAACACACTTAATGACTTATAGTATATCTTGTTCAGTTGTCACAAACACACAAAAAATATGCCACAGGTGGTCAACATAACTGCCAATTCTTTTTTTTTTGTCTTCTTTTTTTTTTTTTCAATCTGAATACTTTTTAAAAAAATATTACAAGTAGAATCCCTATGATAATTTTACACATTAGCCAGTTGTCTGCAACAATACTGTGAGAAGAAGACACCTTCAACTTTTCTGTTTTATAAATGTTAAATCTGAATCAACTGAAAACTTCCAAAATATCAATTTTAAAAATCTACTTCATCACCACTGATAAAATTAATATAACGAGAATTGGGTGTTAAAAAAAAGGAAGTGAAGATTGTTAAAAAAAACAACAACAAAAAACAACACAGGCCACAATAATGAAAATGTTTTCTTCCTCTTAAAAAGTCTTATGTCTTCTCTGGCAAATTCTGCTGCTTGTATTAACATGGAACACAGTCTGAGTGTCTTCTCTTTTCTTGTTCTTTATTACTCTGTCCAATATTTTCTGTATATATGCAAACAGCATGAGAAAAATTTGATTTAAAAAATCTTTTTTTTTTCTGTCTTGAAAAATATGAATGTTGTTTGTTAGTAACTTGTGCTTACATCATTTTCGCTTTACCTATCCCAATGCAAAATCATTGGTTACTGAATGTAAGTGTTGAAACTGGTCTCATGCATTAAGTGCACAGTAGTAGTATGCAAATCTAAAATCCAACAATTAAAACAGAAACTAACTCAGTTTTTCAGTTTTAAAAATTCATTTTTATGGACTAAACAAAACGAGAAAGGAGTGAGTATATGTCCAGACAGCCTAAAACAATAACTTGTGAAGTGTTGGTTCCTACCAACACTTAATTAAATAGTTATTAACTCTCTGTAACAATTGTTGTTAATCCACCTTTTAAAACTACTTCTAATTTGTGATTTTATGTCATAATTATTTCAAATTCAATCCACATCATAAAAAAAAAAAAAACATTATTAATCACACCTTATCAAGAACTGTCATGAATAAAACAAATACTTCATTAGTGATTTACACAATTCCACTTATTCAGAAAAGAAGAAAAAAGCAGAGCTCTTACTAATCTTAGTATTAATAACATTGTCTTACATCAACACAACTCTTGAACAAAGAAAACTTCATAAGAATGCTTGATGTTTTGCACTGTTAATGCATTCACTTCAATGAATAATCAAAGTTACAGTTTTTTTCTATTAAAAAATTGAACAATTACAACATGTTACAATATATTATAATTATTCAAACCAATATCTTTTAATCAGAGAAATGTTTCTTTAAAATGTCTTGTTATTCATAGCCATTACAAATTTAAATATCAAACAACAACAAAAAAGCAAAAAAGACACACCTGCGCGCGACTTCTGTTTGCAACACACGTGTTAGACGACACTAGTTTCCTTCTTTCTACTCTCAGAGACTAACTGCTAGGAGCCTGACCACCTGTCCTTCAGTTCACGTGGCGATCTCTTCAAACAGTGCATGTCAAAGGGCTACAGAACTTACAAAAACTTAAGAATGACTGGTTACCAACATAACATAAAACACTGGACTCACATAATTTAAAATCAAATATATATCACAAAATCAGTGAATGGTCCAGTTTGTCGAATCCTAACAAATCGGTCAAGCGATAGAAACACTGGAACTTACCTCGACCTGTTTCGGCATTATCGCAACCATTTTCCTGAAACATAAAGTGAAAACTTCGTGTAAATGAATATTTTGTCACTAATTATGCAGTTTTTGGCATTATTCCTGTCATATAAAGAACATAAAGAACATTTCACCACCAGTCTTTGTATGGATCCCCACTTGGAACAAAACTAGCTCGCCATTTTGACACAGCTCAAGAAAACGGCCGCTTTTTTTCCTCCACTATGGAACGATTGATATGGCTATATAACTCAATAAATATCACAGATAATACGCATATACATATACATAAACAATAAATATCTGACCTGTATATGTTCTGTCCGTGGATCATCCTTTGGAGACTCCATCAACGTGTTTTTTCTGTGAGTCGCGTGTTGCCCCTTTGAAAACTTAAAGTTCTCTGATGGCTTCTGGCTGGCTTGTCGGCTAAGTGCAAATTTCTCGTTGCTGCGCATGCGCTAAAGAAAAGCCTTTCTTTGTTTTTATTTTTAGATTGTTTGACGTCATATGGGGTTCCCTCTGTGTCCTTGTTTCCTCACAGGAATGCCGCAGGTGTTTACTTACTGATTCATCATTATTTCCTTTTCTCGCGATTTATTTTCTTTCTGTTTTTATTTTGCCTTTTTTTTTCCTCAAAGCAATACATCATTACGTAATCTGACAATAAATGGCCACAGCGAAAAGTAAACCCAAGTGTCAGTTCAAGTAGTGAAAACAAACAAAAACAAACAAATTTCGTGAAAGTGAAATTGTGTCCAGTCCTTTAAACTGTTACGGTGGCACTCTAAACAACAAAGAACATTCAGAAAGCAACTGAACCTTTAATAAACAAGGCAAATTTGGGGTGGTTGCAGAATGGGGTCGAGGTGGGTGGCCGGGGTAGGGGTGGTAGGCTTGGGTGTGCTCAAGCTGTTTTTCTTGAGATCTGAGGGGTGAATGTGGGTGCGTGTTTGGATGGTGGTGATGAGAGTAAAGGAAATCATGAATATTAATTTCAACTTATTTTGTGATGGGAAAATGCCGGACTCGACTGCACAGCCTTCGCAACAGTGAACGCTTTACCGTTGCAGTTATCCACTGACAGCCACGGTCAACCCGGCAGTGCGACATGAAAGTGCGCAATGGGCGATGGGACATTGTGAGCCCTTGATCTATGACGTGCATAGACACTGTGCACACTGTCACCATGAGATGTTGTGCGTGTCTGAGCACTGAGATGTTAGTGTTCACTGATGCCAGTGCCAACTGAAAACGCACGGTAGCCTGGCTCATCATTATTCAGCGGTTTTGCTGAGCGCCCTCACACCGCGCGCGCGGCAGTTGCAACAAGGAAGAACTTCAGCGATTGCTGACCTAAGCACAAAACCCAGGAATGATCTAAATTAAGAACCAGCTCATTGGTGTCGCCGAGACAGATCCCCTTGTTCACTGAGTCTCTCGGACGACTGAGATGCTCACATGAACGTAGTCGAGGCCGAATGAAATGAAATATTACTGACGATGTTTCAATGCGCAAGCGATGTTTACTTTAACCGAATTACGGTGGGGTTTTTTGTTTGTTTTTTGGTTGTTGTTTGTTTGTTTGTTTTTTGTTTGTTTTTTGTTTTGGGTTTTTTTTAACTAGTAAGTAAAATAAACCATTCACTCACTCGATCAGTCAATATGCATGATGTTTCAAAAAAAAAAAAGTGTTCTTGTACATTAACAATTTGTAAAGTTTTTCAACTTAAAATAATAATCATGGCAACTAACTCAGCCCCATACATAGTTGCCGATACTGATATACGGCATAAATGCCGGCCTCAGCCGGTCTCTATTTATATACCACAAATACTGATTTCTGGTCATAGCGTCTGCCCACTAGCTCGTTCTCGTGTCCTCTCCGTGTTGAGCAGGTCATACATGGAGTGGAGTTGCTGCTAAAGGAATCAAGTTAAGGAACTGACTTCAGCTGAATGATATCCGAAACGCCCTTTCACTGACACTGTCCCACACACCGGCTGACCTCTCGCCCCCCCCCCCCCCAGCCCCCCCCCCCCCCCGCCCCCCTCCACAGAGAGACAGACAGACAGACAGACAGAGAGAGCAATAAATGAATCAGTCAAGATAGCACCGACATAAGTATAGATATAGATATGTGCACATGAGAATCTTTAAGTTGTGCACACACACGCATACACACACACGCACACACACACACACACACAGAGCAATAAATCATAGTGAATCAACTGAGATAGTACCGACATAATATAGATAGGTGCACATACAGAATTGTGAAAAAATGTACACAGTTCTCCCATTTCTCATGATTTTTGCAAGCCTGATCAAATTTCATCCGCAGATAGCCTATCTTCACCTTCACCTATCCCGTAGTCTTGTGGACCGTTGGGGCGCCACAGGTAATCTGGCAACCAGCATCCTCCAATCCTCTCGGTTTTCTGACCTCCTGATTGTATCGCTCGACCTCAAGCCCGTCCGATATGATCTTTGTAGGAGATGCCCAGGAGTCTTCGAAAGCATCTCATCTTCAAAAACTTCAAACTTCAAAAACATCTCAGTGGACTGTATTCTCTTTTCTATTTCAGCTGTTAAGGTCCACGATTCACATGCATACAAGAGTATTGATGTCACCAGAGTATGCATCAGTCTGATCTTTGAGCCGAGTGCAATGTTCCGGTCGTTCCAGATGTACCTCAGTTTTGTGAGCGCTGCTATCGCCTGTGCAATCCTGGAGAGTACTTCGGGTTTGGATCCCTCATCTGTCACAATTGCTCCCACTGAGGTATTTAAAGCTGTGGACAGTTTCTAGCTTCTGGCCATGTCAGTGCTGATGCCATTGGTGTTGTTGGTCATCAGTTTGGTCTTCTCTGCGCTGATCTGCATGCCATGATAGCCTATATTACAGATGAAACTGGTACAAAAGATATTCAGAATCAGATTCAGTGTGCTGTGCTTACCAGAACGGCGAGACTGAGGAATTTAATCACTGGAGATCATCAACTCATGAGAAATGATGCTGTCAGATCATTAATTGTCTGCTTATTGAGTCCACTCTGGACGATGATTCACTTTCCCACTGGCATAAAGAATATGGAGCCGGGGTGACTTAGCTGGCATTATCTCAGGGAAAGATGAACTGAACATACCGGCCTCCAACCGGTCTCCGTTCATGTTGTCAACTGAGTCTTCAGTGATGAGAAGTACTGACCTGTCTTTCACCCAGAAGACTAGAGGAACGCCAGCAACAGCAGGACTTGAGCCAAATACCAGCTTCCAGTTCAAAGAGTCTTATGTGGCAAAGCCGGGACACTGTGGCTCCGTATGCCAGCAACTGAGTGAAATCCCATGTGTGGGTTTTCAGAGAGGCATTGGAATCCCTTGTGTAAAGGTGCTGGAATGGGGACAACAGAACTTGTGGGTCTGGATCATAATGATCTCCAGAAGCCATGAGAGTGAGGTTCTCTCGATTCCACACAGATTGTTATCCGGGTGCTGTGGTCAAACTTTTTTTTCGTCAGAGCGCTTGATTCTTGCCCGAGTTTCTTGTTTTACCCCCTCTCACACCTGGTGGGTAAAGGGTGGAGATTTTTCCGATCTCCTGGGTCAACACATATGCAGACCTGCTAGTGCCTGAACCCCCATTCGTGTGTATATGCATGCAAAAGATCAAATGCATGTGTTAAAGTCGTTGTAATCCATGTAAGATGGCGTCGGTGGGTTATGGAAACAAGAATATGACCAGCATGGTCATCCCCGAAAGTTGGGTATGGCTGCCTGCATGGCAGGGGAAATAAAGGAAAAACGGTCACACACGCAAAATGTTACGCGCGCGCGCGCGTGTGTATGTGTGTGTTAGTTACTGAAACCTGATTGAATGATACATGAAATGAATGATGAGCGCCCACTGGAATTGAGCTGTCAGGTGGTTCTTCCCAGGTAGGCACCCTGTTGTGCAAGTGACTCCGTGTTTGTAAAGCGGTTTTGAGCTTGGTCTCTGACTGAGGATAGCATTCATTATCGTCCTTTCAAAAATGTTAAACCATTCTGCCATAGCAATCCTGAACCATGATCACACAGTCTGGCTTTGATAAGATTTAATGATCCTCTACAACCTGTTGCACATGTTGTTATCTGTAGCTGTCCATAAAAAAAAATTGCTTGTAATGTGATTAAATAAAAGATGACTGCTGAGTCCTTAAAACTTCCAATGATGACACTTCTTTTCAAAGTGAGTCTTATTTCATAACCAATAGTTGTTGTTTTTTCCAAACAAGACTTTCTTCATTTGATGTTTGTATTGCTGTTGGTTTGCAGATGACATTGCTGTCACATTTGAGGATGGGTTGGGGGCAGGGATGCATGCATGAGCTCTGCAAGTTCCTGAAAGTAGAGGTCTTCAGTTGTCTTTAAAACTCAGTGTTATCATTTATGTCACAGTAACTTGTTTTTGTGCTCATGGATATGTACATGATGCTGGACTGGCAGCTGGTAAAAATATATATCTTCAAGTATTTCTCATCAGCTTTTTATGTATGATATTGATTGTTGCTGTGGATTCTTTTACATGCACTGTGCACATGCCGTGCATGGTTCCTCAGTTTATTATCTCATCAGAAAGACTAGGAGCCAGACCACCACACAAGATTTAGTAGAGGGGGAGAAGAATCCTGCATCTTGTATGGGACTCGAACCTATGAACACTTGCTTCCTAGTTGGGTTCACTGCCGCAGGGTCACCAATTCATAAATCTATGTGTGTGTGAATAAGACATGGCAGCAGTAAAAGGGTCAATGTATTTGGTTACAAAAATCCTCTTCCTGAAGATTGCAAGAGACCTGCATCATTTATCCATTCAAAGTGTATTGCCAATGAAACATATGTTGATTTTTTTTTTTTTTTTTGTTCATTCATGGATGCAATTTCTCCAAACATTCCTTTTGAAAAGTAAGCTTTTTCATGTGTGGTAGGTTTAACACTGCTGCTTTGGCAGGCATACTCAAGGACAGCTGGCTATGTTTGTGTTTAATTTACCTGCCAACACAGACATTGATTATGGAATCTTTAATCTGTACATCATGCTCCTTTGTACCTGAACACACAAAAGGAGATCTTAGCACAAAAAATTCTGCTCCTATTCTTCTTCTGATACCCTTGAGCAGACTTGTACATATATGTTGATTTACCCTGCCATTTTGGTAGCCATATTCTTGAGGATATACTTACTGTATCCGTATCATGTACATCGGCAGGAACCAATTCTGCCATAGAAGTACCAATGGGAAGACTTAGAGGAGCACCTTAAAAAACAACGACAAAAAAAACACACACACACAAAAACAAACAAACAAAAAACACAAATGAACTGAACTGTTTCATGATATCAGAGGCCAGGCCAATCCGGCTAGCGTAGCGCTCCCTGGGACTAAATCCCGACTGGCACAGCCCCAGCCTATCATTTACCCCTACTTTGGATCAGACCCTATGTTCTGTGTGAGACAGCATGCAGTGTTTAAAGGCCTATACTGTTTCATTATTTATGGTTTCCTCACTGAGGCTATTCCAGTCTCTAACAGTTCTCAGAAAAAGCTGTTTTTGTAAATTTCCAACTTGCTGAACTTGAAGTAAAAGCAGCACGAGCTGTTCCTTGTGAACTGTGAGATGATGTTCTGGAACTGGGTGTCTTTGCATGTCGTTGTTCTAATATGGAGTGATGTAACCCTTCACTTTCACTGCCAAATATGCTCATGTTTCTTTGATCTACTGAATGCTGACACAGATTATGGGATATTTCAAAAATATTTTTGATAGTTCGTATGTGAATATACATGAAGGGGACAAAGGCAGTAGGAGGTCAGCATATGCCCAGAAGACCAGAAAAAAACAACTAACTTCTGTCAACCCAACAAAACCCACATAGGGATTCAAACCAAGGGTCTAAAGACTGAAATTCAAACCTTATACCACTGACTGTCCGTCTGCACATAATCTGAGAGATCAGGTAGAAACTTTCCCTTTAACCCATCAGACACTGCTGGTATTTGAACCATGGACATTGTTGATCTTCATGATTGAAGTCCCACATGCTTACCATTTCTGTAGTGCTCATTTCTTAAGTTGTGATTTGAAACGATTTTTCTGCAACTCCATCTTTCAAGCCTACTCAGCAGCAATACTCTGAAATTACTCCTCCAAATTCCCTAACATACCCACACCAGCACCAGCACCAACAGGCCACACTGAGTTGTGAAAATTAGGTCACCAGAGCAGGCCTTACTCTGCTACTGAGTCATGTTGGTGGTGCTCTGTAGCACCAGTGCTTAATTAAAATACACATGAAACACCAAGCCTTCTTCAAACAATACTAACTGCTAAGTGTGAGCTAAACGGAGTTAAGTGTCCCCCCTGAAACGGTGGCTGCCACTGTATCTTTCCAGTGAGTCCCCATAAGTCCTGATTCCAAGACCAACAGAAATCAAGCACAGACATGAACAAATTGGGAAACTGAAACAGGTGGGTGTGAAGGGGTACAGAATCTAGCCAACTTTTTCTTCATTTTTGACTGATGAGCATGTGGTCGATGCCGTGAAAGTCTGTTTCAAACTGAGACTGCATGAGAGAGCTGTGCTCTTACTTCCTTTCCACAAATCAGCTGGACCAAGAAAATACATGCTGGCAGTTTTGGTTAAACTTAAAATGTATCTATGAAGTGAATAAATTGAACTGTGTGGTCCAAGACTTCCCATTAGAGCCCACAGCATAGTCGACATGGAGAAGGAGCTGGCCATGGCTGAAGATCCCACAATGGAACTTGAACCCACAACCTTCCAGTCATCAAAGAAAGCACGACACAAACTACTGTCCACTACAGTCTGTTGTCAACTTCTGGTCCAGCACAGAAAGATCCACCGTGATCAGTTTTGAAAACCTGGTGCTGTGCTGTACTTGTATGTACACACTTCAGTTGACTTAAGTGCACATACTTTTGTTTCAAATGAGCATATTAATTTGCACACAAACGCTTCCACATGTGAACAAAAACACATGTAGTTTTTCTTTTCACTCTCCTTAAATCATCATTATGTACTGCATATGTACTACTTACAGCTGATCCCTGTCCTTTTATCTGTCTTTCTCAGTGGACTGAATGAAAATAAGACACACAATGAAACAATCAATTCCAGGCAAACACATTTTGGATGTGAGGAAAACTTTATTCTGTTACCAACATGTATGATTTTAATGGAGCAACATGATGAGCAAATTCGTTTTTCATTTTGTGAAGTCCTGTTACTACCACATGAGTAAACATACAATACAATGACAAGTTTCACTATTTCTCAGACTGAAAAACATGATAAATGCTTTTTTTCTGCCTTTGAACATTCTGCATGCAGTGAGTAACGATGAGATGCATCTCTAAGTTCCATGAATCAGGTGACAGCTGGATCACTAAGATGTCAGACTTAATTCTATATAGTGATGCTCTCATGATCAGAGATGGATTTCACCAAAAATAAGTAAGATCAGGTATAAGTTTAACAATGTTGTAGCTGTAAATTTCACCTCTGCCAAAGAAACAACAAACCATGTCACACAACTTATTTCACACAACACCCATGTTCTAAAACTAGCTCAAATACTTCTTCACATTCCCATAACTGAAATTCTTTTTTTTTTTTTGGTCTCCATGATAAGCTTATGGCACAGATTTTCTATCACCCTGTGATTCTTAACCATATAAAAGGGAAAGGGGATGTCATTTTTGCTCTTTGCAGGGAAATATAATGTTAATTCCAGCATTCTTGAAAGCAAACATGAGCTGCAAGCAAGCACCCTGGTACTCTTTTGCAGGGAAATACTACTTTCATTCCAGCATTCTAGGCAGCAACTATGAGCTGCAAGCAAACACCCTGGTATTGTGATGACCATTATTAGCATGACTTACAATTAGTTTATTTGAAATGGATACTGATGTTAATACTTTCAGTGGCATCTGGATGTAGTGCAATTTCTGATTTTCTCATATACTATCTTGTCATTTCATAAATACAGCAGCCATGGTAATTTCAGTCTGCCAAGTTGAATACAATGAAAAAAAAAGGTCCCCAGATAAATACGATGGGGAAAAAACCCCCTCTTTCTGCTGTTAATATTATGTGATTAAAACTAAATGATATCACCATTTTAGAGTTGGCAACCTAAATTAAAAAAACAAACAAACAAACAAAAAAACAAACAAACAAAAACTTTCAGCCTTTTGTGAAGAGCAGGTTGTCTTACAATTGGGCACCAGTGTGTGTCATCCATCCATCAAATACACAATTCTCATGCTTTGAGCCAAGTCATTGATAATGCATTACCATACTGAACTGAAAAAGGCATACCAAATTTCAGAAAGTCTATCATCTATATTGTTCATGAAAGTTCCCCCCAAAAATGCCAATATGTTGAAAGACAGCAATTCATCAGAAATGACTAATGAAAATATGTACACTGTTACAATGTTCATCCTCATAATATAAAAAAAGGGAATAGGAACAACTGATAAGCTTTTTCACAGAGATGAAAGCAGAAAGTGGATAATCAGGCAAGAAAAACTACAAAATAACAATACAGTCCACAACCTACGTTAGCTACATTATTTTGACTACAGAATAAACTATATTTACTAATTTCATTAACAAATGACAGAATACACAATCAATATTTACCAATACCACTAACATATGATCAAGGCTGATAGTTTGCTGTGGTTGAACTGATAAATTCTGAGCCACAGCAAATCCCATGCTGAGTAACACTAAATCTTCTTTTTTTTTTTTCTTTAAAAGAAAAGCTGTGTAAACTGGGCATTATACAGACTTCATAAAAAGTTTAGTACCACTTCATAAAAGCAGGCCTGTTTTCACAAAATGTTAAACAATTGAGACATGATTTGAATCATGATGGCTGCTTATGTTATATTACTGACCTCTCTCTGAATACACAAATGGTTGTTTCAGGCACACATGCTTGAAAAATGCATTTGAAAAAGATAAATGTTCAAGTATAAAAAAAGGGAAAAAAAAAGAGTTATTCATGGATATATAAATAATAGCTGTGGAAGAAGACAAAAATGACTGCAGGATTCTTCAAAGACAAAAAACTAAAGTTTATAAAAACCTTTTGGGTGGTAGTTGAATCCTCTTTGTTTATTCACGACGTTTCGGACCGTAGGCCCGTTGTCAAGTGAAGAGAAGAGGACAGTGTGAATAGGAAAGCCTATGTGAGGAAAGGGTGATGACATCTCACTACTTTCTGTTTTGATGGGCCATGCACACTCAACACTTGCTGATCTCCATTCAGTGCAATACATACTCACACACACACACACACCCACATACACACACACACACACACGCACACACACAAAATGCATACACATATATATTGCTTCTAAAAAGAGGGATAGGAGGTAAAGAAAGAATAAGGACAGAGAGATCAAGGCAGAAGGGCCCAGGCGCTAGACGTCAGTGACTCTGACGTTCAATCCACTCGGCTGTACGGTCCCCAAGCAGTCAATGATGCTGTGGATTTTCATTGTGAAAAATTGCAGGAAAGCACCTCTAGTCATGAGTGGTGCTCATTACACTGGCTGCTCACACCACTGTTAGCCGAAAATTCAGCATCAGTACACTATGCCCCTAAACAGAAAACTATGCAAGTTCTGAAGTGGTCCTGAACTTTTTATGAAACCTGTATTGGTATGACCTAATGACTTCGATGTTGCCTGTGGATCAGCCCTTTCAGTGCCTGTAAGACATCAGCTGACGTCCTGCACAATGTTTTGACATAGTGCCTATGAGATGTCCACTGATGTTCTGTTTTTATTCCAATTTGTCCTTCGTCGGAGTTTGGTTCAATGAACATAAACAGACTCTGAATGTTTTGTTTAATGTGTCTGAATTATAAAATCCTTCTTGCTGATGTTTGGCAAGCTGGACCATGTGAAAAATGGGTTTACCTCATTTTTAAATAACGCTTGAAAACTTTGTCCAGCAAAGACAGTGGTCCCTGTCAGTGAATTTACACTTCTTTTAAAGCCGATATCTCTTTTCCCAAAGCACTCGCCACTTCGGAAGCTAAGATTTTTTACAACAATCTTATAATCTCTGGATCAGTTAGGGCAGCCCTCACCTCCTCTTTCACTGACATTTTTGCTCCCTCTCCTGCCATTGCTGACTGATTCTAAAATGGTGCTTGTTGTTTCAGAGTCACATTCCGTAAGACTAGAATTAGCCTGAACACAAACTCTCTTATCATCAACGCTGTCGACTAATGGTAAGCATGCTAAACATTTAACAGACATGACATGGCATGTCACAGGTGACAAGATCACATAGTGAACATGCTTACAGCACACGAAACGTTCTCACAACTCTTGAGGTTGCCATTTTGTTTAACACACCAACGTTGAGTCCACAATGAAATTAATATTTCTTGAAAGAAATGAACATCACACACACAGGAGAGCATCAAACATCCATGAAACATCTATGAAAGTTCTCACATGATGAAACTTTTCCTTAGTCTCTGAACAACCTTGAAAATCACAAAAAGTTGAGAGAACCCAACAGTCTGCCTACATCCCCGCCATTGCCGACCTTGACCAGGTCGTTCTGTTTCTTTTCTTTTTGGATGTCATTCTGTGCAGGTAGAAATACACTTTTTTGATGTACAAAAATCATCTTCACTTTGAAATGCCTGAATAGATGTCTGCAAACAAAATAATGCGGAGAAGGCCTGATTCAGAATCCATATTCATTTTCCCTCACAAAAAACAAAACACATTTACTTTCTTTCAATATCTCTTATCATTTTTGTACTTAGATTGTAAACAATGTGCTACCTAAAATACTCAAAAATTCCCTGGCAAGGGGAGAGCATGTTTTTATAAATAAAAAAAACTGTGATACTGAATGGGTTAATTTTAGCCATGCCATGAGAACACAGTTTCTGTTTTGATGTCTGTTTATCAGTGTCTACATTATTAGAAAAATTAAATTAGCAAATACTGTTACCTTTGAAGTACGGATATATTCAGATGAACAATTGTAGAATTAACATATGCATGCATGTCATTAAAAAAAAGAAGAAAATCAAACAAAATATTTCACACATTTTTTACAACACAGAACTTGGTCTCCTTGAAAACCGCTATTTACAGATTATTTGGAATAAATGAAAAATAACAATATGAACCATACCATCATCTATTATACCTGATTACACAAAAAGCTTCCCGCAAACCTAAAATATGCAGCATAAATGATAAATGTGAACAGAACATAACAGCAATACACAGATGAACTATCAACAACAACAAAAATAAAGTGGGTAAACAGTTAAGATGAAGGAAAAAAATCGGACAAACAGCACCACTACCCAAACAATATTTATTATGCAATATTAACCCAAAATCTACTGTCAACAAAAACAGGCTTGTTGACACAAATGTTACCATATCTACAATGTGAGTAGCACACACACACACACAAATAAACTAGACAAATATCACAAAAGGAAGTCCTACTTTCAGTCACAAACAGTGATGAAAAAAGTTTAAGGATAAATAAATTAAGAGAAAATTCAATAGTTCACCACCTGTTTTTTTTTTCTTACAATGTTTTTACTCCAGCTGTTTGTTGACATTTTTGTTAAAAAAAAAAAGCAAAAAAAAAAGCATGATTGTGTCATGATTAAATGTAAAGAAGTTTCAAGTTCATGAGTGTATCCACATTAGTGTGTGTGTGTGTGTGTGTGTGTGTGTGTGTGTGTGTGTGTGTGTGTGCATGTGGGTGCGAGTTTCTACTTTTAAAATATCTGAACATTATAGTCATTTACTATCATTTCACTTGTGAATTTAATGAGTCAAAAGACAAACATAACAAACGATAAAGACATAGACTCTCAATCAAAATAACTCAAATCCAAACCCATAATAAATTCAAACAGCATGCAAGCAACTCTCCCGACACAAATCAAATCAATACGAACAAACTTGTGCAATTAGACAGTATTTTCTGGTTGTAGCACAGCTTATCTTATTTCAACTTGTTTTCTGTTTGTAAGCTTACAACTTTACAACTTTTTTCATCTTAAAAACAGATATTTGTCGTTGGATCAGTCTGCAAGCTTTAATACCTCCCTGAAACTGAAACTGAAAAGAGGACACTTAATATCTTTCTACATGACTTTACATATGTCAGCATGTAAAATAAATTGTTTGTGTACGAACTCAGGCACAGCAAGCATGTACACACACACACACACACACACACACACACACACATGTATGCATACGCACAAATCAAATCAAATCTATATACACATGAGTACAAAACTTCACTTTCTGTAATTTGTGAAATGTTCTTCATGTATATAAAAGGTCATGCATGAGCAGAGAGAAACAGACAGAGTACAGAGTAAAGCACACACCTACAGAGACATAGTATGCACACACATGCAAAAAAAAACAAAAACAAATCCTTTTGTATCACACTTTCCTGCAAAACTTTCAAAGTTTAAGCCCTGACCACATACACTGATATATATATATACACTGATACACTGATATATGTGCTGTTCACCTGTGGGTTGTTGACCATGGGTTATTTGTGTTTTCCATCGATTTCTTCTTTTTTGCTCAATTTATCAAAACAAAGCATCAACAAAAAAGACAATAGCAACAAGAAGACAATAACAAAAAAAAAAAAAAAAAAAAAAAAAAAGGCAAATAACTATTTCTTCAGTGTTAATGGACTGACATTTTGGACTATACAGAGAAGGCCACAATAAATGTTCCCTATAGTCAAAAAGTGTAACGGGGGTGGGGGGGAGCTTTTAAAATACACCAAATTCTTTCTTACAAATATGACCCCCCCCCCTTACCCTCCTGCCTCCCAAACTAGAAGAACAACTAATCTGGTTGCCAGCTAATCTGTATGAATGTGTTGTGTGTCTTCATGCGTGCGTTCAAGGTTGGTACACAGCAAAGCAGAATCCTAATACGCTAATGGTTAGGTACACCCCAGCTGAAAGCAAAATGTCTGAGTTCAATATCTGTGTAGGCCATGATCCCTGTATCTTCTTCGCTGGGTGCTAAGCACTGGTCTGAGTACTAGCCCTTTAGTAGGGAACAGGGGTTCTTTGTGCTTTGTACATGTAAACAAACCTGTACAAAACAAAGTTGTTGGCTAAATTTAGTCTCAGCATGCTTCTAATTTCTGCTGCAATAAAATGTAGAAAATCGCTTTCCTAAACGCTGAAAAAGCACCAGTTTTATATAAAAAGATCAGCTGTATTTACTTTATTTTTCAGTGTGTATATTCAACTTGGCAACAAACCTGGATCAAAGTTAACAGGAATGTGTACAGCATTTTAACCACTTAAGGTTTGTCCACAGATGTACTTCAAATTATTGAACAAATTAAACAATAAATGTTTGGGACTTACTGAAGCATGCTGAGGATTTAAATCATTCTCTGAATCATGGAACACTTCCAGCAGAGAAGTATTTTTATGTGTCCATGACTGTTCAGAAAAAAATAAACTATGGAAAAAAAAAAAAGTATGAAAAAATGTAAGATCTAGATATGTTAAAATGTTCTTGATAAAATCATATGGAAGTCCATGAAGAGTTCCAAGATGCATCTTAAAAACTATTAATGAATGGTCAAAACTAGTTAAATCAATTAAGATCAGAAGATCTGACTCATCAAAAAGCCTTAGGCACAAGCAGGAAAATACATTCAGCGGCGTCTGAATACTGTAAGGAGAAAAACTGTTAAGCAACGAAGCATTTCACTGAACCCTCACAAAAATAAACAGACATGCTTCTAGCCAACAAAGATATACATTGTGTTGAATGACTGCTTCAGGTCAGATGAACATCTTCTTGTTAACCAAACGGCAAAAAAAAAGGGTTAAGAATTGACCAAAAGCAGAAATTTACCCATAACATACATATTCTCTATTTATCTTCACGAATCCACGTCTCTTTGTGAGAAAACTAACTACAGCTGGAAAAAGAGAGAAAATGCAAGAAAGGGAGAGAGAGGGTAAGGTGGTTAGGACAGAGAAGAGAGACCAAAAGAGTTACAAACTGAAGCACTGAGAGAGAGAATGCAAAAGACAAACAGAACAGAGAGACACAAAACTACGGACTGATTACTGCTTATCGAACTTTGCTCTGTTTACAATTCAACCAAAATACTCTTTGCGTGCTATACTGTGCACAAATGCTAAACCCGCCATTTGAATAACAATGACCCTAAAGGAAAACAAACCAAACAGAGGAAACCTGAAACAATGCAATCCTATCATCAAACCACACAAAACTTCCTCCAGATCAAACAATATCCATCTTCAAAGTTTCTCCATGAGAAATGAAATAACATAAAAGAAGGTAAGGTGTGGAAGTGAGGGAGAGGGGATGGGGTAGGGGTGGGGGACTGAGGGGGGGTTGGGGGGGGGGAGGGGAGAAAAACGAAAAATAACAGGATCATGAATCAGATGCACTGAAGAAAAGGATGAGAGAATCCAAGCAGGATGCATGGGCGTTTTCTTGTGCCTGTACGACCAGTGGTATCAACCTTCATTGATTCTTCAGGGAGGCCTCGAGTGCAGCTCTCAACATGGCTTCATCGTCCTGATCATAATCCTGTTGTAAAAAAAAAAAAAAGAAAAAAAGAAAGAAAGGAAAAAAAGAAAAGAATAATAAATAAAGTAAACAACACAATGACAAATCTGTCACAAAAAATGTCCATCCTTTACCGACCAGGCGCTGTTACCGAGATTCGAACCTGGGACCCTCAGATTGGAAGTTCAACACTTTAACCACTTAGCTATTGCGCCTGTCAGTCAGTCCATACAATCCATTCATACACATTCCATTTGTCTTGCTGGCAAGTCTTGAATAAAGTGTCCAGTGCTGCTAATTTGTGTAACCTTTCTTTCTTTTTTTCCACGTACTGATATTAACTGTGAGCACTCTAGGCCCGAGTGCTAAGGAGGCAGAGCTTATCATAAATACCCATTATTATTATTGCTGTATTGTACTGTACTGATTTGTATTGTATTCATTGTATTGCATTGCTTGGTACTGTATTGTACTGTACCATATTGTATATATTGTAATGCACTGCTTTGCATTGCATAGTATTGTATTTTATTGAACTGTATTGCATTGTACTGTATTTATTGTAATGCACTGATCTGCATTGCATGGTACTGAGTTGTATTGTACTGTATTTATTGTAATGCATTGCTTTGCACTGCATGGTACTGTATTGTATTGCATTGTATATTTGTATTGTATCTATTGCATTGCATTGCATTGCAGTATTAAACTGTACTGTATTCATTGTAACGTAATCCATTGCTTTGCTTTGCATTGCATGGTATTGTAATGTATTGGTACTATACTGCATTTGTAATGTATTGAACTGTATTGTAGTGACTGTCACAACAGATGTATCTCGCTCTCTGTGCGTCAAAAAACTCAGGGCTTCCGACTCTCCCACACCACCCACATCATCGCAACCACTCACCACATAGGTCTCGTACTCAAACTTGTGGCGGGTGTTGAGGTGCTGGAGGAAGTTGGTGCTGCGGAGCGTGGGGTCCCCCCAGGGCATGGAGGTGCAGATGGGGCACACCACCTGGCTGGGGTCATGGCGGTGCAGGCTGTTGCAGTGCTCGATCATCGCCTTGCAGTCCAGGTTCGCCTGCTGGCAGTATGGGCACCGGAAGGTGGAGCGGTTCGGGCCAGGTCTGCACACACAAGAACCAAGAGAATCGAGAAGTTCATTTTAATCTTTTGACCCCTACTGGGTTACAGAGGATATAAAGTAACAACATTGGTATTACACACCAAAACCTGAAATGCACACAACAAATAAAACAATGAAATTGGTGATAAAAACAGGAAAAAAAACAAAAAGCGGTCATATCATCTTGTAATCTTCTCTTTTTTGATGAGTTTCCCCACTTTCAAACACACTCTCCTCCCGGCTTTCCACAAATTGCAAAAACTAAAAACTGATTTTGGATTCAAAATACACACACACACATGCAGACACAAACACACACATGCAGACACACCACAAACACACACAACACACACTCACATTCAACACATGTACATCGCATGCCAAAAATCAATCAATCAAGACAGGTACAGGTTTGCCTTCAGGCTTGTCAAAAGAACATAAAAAAACACCAACTGATTACTAAAAGAAAAATCAAGCACCATACATTTTATACACGAACGTTTACAAATGATATCCAAATGCAATGCAGTAACCAGAAATTTCTAACAAAGAAACACAAGACTGTTGGCGAAGAATGCTGTATAATTTGTTTGTTTAAACTAGATTCTCATTAAAGATCCCAGTCTTTTAGTTGCCACTGGGGCAGCAAAATTCATATTCACTGGGTCCAGGATTCAGCGTTGGAAAGTGGGGCCCACTCCTCTCCTTTAGCCATTTTAACCTTGCCCAACTGAAACCAGACACCCATTCACATCTGCCTGCAATGACAAAAAAAAACAAAACAAAAAACAACTGAAGTAAAGTGTCTTTCCCCAGGACAAAACACCATGCTGAAACGGGGCCTTGAACCTTGTCACTGGTATCAGTATCAGTATCAGTATCGGTATCAGCAGCTCCAGGAGGCATCACTGCTTTCGGTCAAATCCATGTACGCTACACCATATCTGCCATGCAGATGCCTGACCAGCAGTGTAACCCAACATGCTTAGTCAGGCCTTGAGAAAAAAAAAAGAAGAAAAAGAAAAAAAAAAAAAAAAACCAAGAAAAAAAAACCCCCAAAACAACCCCCCCCCCCCGAAAAAAATTGATAAATACATAAACATACTACCACTACTAAATAATATTTATAAGGCGCAAAATCTTGATGAAGTCACCTCTTAGCGTATTAACAAACAAACAAACAAACAAAAAATCACTGGTAAACACTGAATCAGAAGTATGACATCTAACCGATTCTACCATGCCATCTCCGTTAAAAGATTCTCATGGATAAGTGCAAATGTTACAACTGTTTTCTTGTCTGAAGAAAGAAAAAGCCAAGATCAAAACGAATGAGAGTTTTTTTCAAAAGATGGTTCGAGATGATACAACCGACAGTCAAAGTTATGCTGAAATTGGTCCAGTGCATTGGCAGAAACTGCTGTCCATTCATGACAAATAGAAAGACAGGAGTGTCACTGATCTCTTTCTGTAATGAACACACACACTCTCAAAAAAACAAACAAAAAAAAACAACCCCAAAAAATGTTTCCCAGAGAGGGAGCTAATATATAAAGAAGATATAATAAAGAAGATGGGGGAAAAAAAAGAAACATGCACACTCTCACACACGATATACACTCAGTCACTTCTCTCACAAACATGTAAACACTCACTCTCTCATCCTCTCCTCTCCCCATCACACACTCATTCTCACTTTAAGTTTATCACAAAAAAAGAAGATGAAAAAACAAGTTCCATATCCATATAATATGCACAGAAATCTGCTGTCTTCCTATCAGTGTTGTAGAGGAATTGGGAGCAACAGGAGAACAAAGCAGACTCCCTCTAATCCATACAGTATACTTTACTTCTTATATCAGTTTCAGTTCAAAAATGCTACCTGGAACCCCCCACCCCACCCCTCCCCCCACACCCCCCAAAAAAAGAAGGAAAAGAAAGGAATATATACTTACTGAGGAACTGGTTGTGAAGTCTGCTTTATGGGTTTGAACTTGAAATCAACTCTGTCTGTGACACCACAGGTCTCCATATGCTTGCGAAGGGCATGTGCAGTCATCTGCAGATTGTCACACAAATCATCTACATGTACTATTTGTAATCATACAAAAAACAACTGAACTTAAGGTCAAATTTTATCAGACAGTCAGCAGGTATCTCTCTCTCTCTCTCTCCCTCTCTCTCTCTCTCTATATATATATATAGAGAGAGAGAGAGAGAAAGAGAGAGAGAGAGGGGTGAGTGAAGTTCATGGTTGGAGGCAAACACGCTGACTTGCTGCTCTTCAATTGGTGCTAATTCCCCAAGGCAAACAACGTTTTGAGCCTTAATATTCTGCAAGGCTGCTGTTACTGGCACCATCGACCATGCCTGCAACTTTGGTTGAGTTTCATCAACACTGTGGTACCTATCACCTGACTGTTGTGTTTCAAACCAACAAAAGACTAAAACGTTTGTGGTCAAATGTCATGAAAGGGGTACGGTTTGTTCCTTGTAAATGGGACGTGTACAGTGATAGCCAGCACAACATCCACACAGACTTCAAAATGTTTATTTCACATGCTGTCAGTTCACTCACAACATATTGCACTGCACTCAAGCAAGATTCAGGTGTGTCACAGCAACATTTGTCACTGTCTTCCTTGCACACTTCTTGTTACAATGCATGGATGGCGGAAGCAAATCTGCGCCCCAGTTATTCAACATCCTATTTGCCAGGAAGGAGTTTCACATTGCTCATCTGACTTGCACCACCCACTTCTTAATGAAAAAATGCACCACTCTTCAACATAAGTGCAACCAGTTTGAAGAATGGACAGACTATTTAGGGACTGCACATTAAAACATAGACGATAACTTAGACTGACTAGAAGCTTTCTCCAGACTGAATAACATTTGATTCATCAACGTGTATGAAAAGAAAAAGAAAAACTACTCAGACTGTGTCAGAAAAGTAGTGCAACTCCTGAACAGGTTTTACCCCTATAAGACTTGGTCTGTTGTTGATATGGAACAGGCCCAACAACTTGGACCAAAGAGAGACAACCCCACCTACCCTAGGCCTCTGATTGCCAAACTTTATAAATGGTGTGACAAGCTGTCAGTTCTTAGGGAGAAGGACAGCAGAAAAGAAACGGCGGACACCCTCCGTGTGGCTGCTGATCTCACCACTCCACAACACTTCATCAGACAAGAGAGACAAGAAGGTCATCACGCATTTTTATGGAATGGCCATCTCCATGTCAATGAGAACAGAAGACCAGATTGTTTCCGGGAAGATCAGCAGACTGAGAAGAGACACAGAATCCAGCAGGACGCTCCCCCCTCCTCCCACCCACCCCTCCACGGTATCCTCATGATATGGACTCCACCTCTATGATGTCAGAGTTGTTCCACTTAAACCACCAACCAATGGAACGACATGCTGACCCATCACGTCTTCCCCGTCCCCCACTCAGTCAACAGTTCCTTCTGAGGATCCCTGGCCAGCTGCTGACAGTCCTCCACTCCTTGACGGCACTGCTGACCTCATGCAGCATGCAATTAGTGCATATAAAAGAACCCATGGCAAAAGCAGCTTGTCCTAGCAAAAAACCTTAAGACAATCCACTTTGATAACAAAATACACTTGAAGACAGAAAAAAGATGAAGAAAAAAATGGGTGGCTCTGATCTGAGGAGACATGCTATCCTTGGGTATGGTAGCCTGAATTGAACACTGTGAAATCTGTTGCAACAAAAAGTATTGCGATACAACAGTGTAGAAAGTCAACAATGATAACCCAAAAAGTGAATTAACAAAATGACTGAAAGTAAACAAAATGAATAAAAAAATAAATCATGACAACAAGTAAAATCAATACAAAGTAAGAGAAAAAAAACAACTAAACTGCTTCTTAGTAACAATCTGAACTGAAATTGAAAATCAACAATGACTGCATTTTTGAGGGGGCAGTTTTGTTTGAAATTCTATTATCTTAAATCTACCTTGGACCTGTATCAATAAATGATAAAAAAAAAAAAAAACAACAGTACATGTACACACATTCATTAAACATTACCACCATGTAAACACCATGACAAATACACATATCCATGGCTTATAAAAACGAAACATGCATCTAGATATGTTAACACTGTCATCCACACACACGCGCGCGTGCGCACATGCACATTACAATTACTCTCATGTACAGAGCTCAAACAGTAAGACTGCCTTTACCTGCACGCCACATGTTTTGCACTGGCAATAAGAAGACATCATGAGAACCTCAATGTCTCTGGCCTCTACAGACTGTCGGGGATTGAAGGGTGTGCGACAATGCGGGCACAGAAACTGTCGGTCGACTGGCTGCAAGCCATTCAAACAGTCTGCGCAGAAACTGTGGACAAAGAACATCAAGATGTCACCCACTACATGGAAATCAACTGCCAAAATAAATCAAGCACAGATCAATAGATCGCTGGAGATGTCTGTTCTCACATGACCTATTGAGACGTGTCACATGATCTGTGCTCTCAAAGCTGATAGGCTCTCTGAAATTTCGAGCAACAACGGCGATCAAGAGAGGCAGAACATGCGAAACAGCAGGCTTCCTTTTTTCGATTATTTGCTCTTTTTTGTGTGTGCATACCATGGCACTTCACTGACCAGAGTTTCGTTGTAGCAATGGGGGCTATCAACCGAAGAAATTAAGGACAGCGCATGTTTGCTGCTTTTGTCTATGTCAGTCACCTTTGCAATTGCTCGAATTTCCAGTAAAAGTTTGATGCACATGCGCAAGATCCAAGGCGGCACCCTGGGTAGACACAACACTGTAAAACTTGTATTACTTATCACTGTCAAGTATTTATTGATGAAGTGGCAGTAAGTTTTCAACTGAGGTGAGTATCAGCTTGTGGGTGTGTGCTTTCCCCTGCCTTCCCACCCCCTTCCCCGCCTTCCCTTCCAGCCTCCTTTTTATTCCTCTTTATCCAAAAGGCTGTCACAAAAAATATAACACTTTGTTGCCCTTGATATGCAGATGAATAACCCTGACAAGCCTGGTGTGGTATGAAAAAAAAAAGAATAAAAAAAGAGCATGTCAATCCTTTTAAATAATATCTATTGTTGCCCCATTGTCTACACTGTTCCGGAGGTGTCGCTCCCATGCGTCTGTGTATACACAGAGACCTGTTGATTTTATGAGGCCATGCAACAGAGAAGATCCTACACTGCTGCTGAGTCACCTCAGTAATGCTTAGTAGTGTGCAGGACACCATCTTCAAATGCCCCTGTTGAAGACAGTTATCATTTATTTGTCAAACCTCACAGAGGGAGCATCCTTTTGGAACTGAGACTGCAACTGAGCTCCTCAAATGACAATACCAATGAATTTGCTGGCACTGATGAAAACCATAATACTAATAATAGTGATAATAATAGGAACTCACCATCGGCATGGAATAGCATGAAAGTTGTTAATATCAGTACCAGTAGTAATCTCTAACTTTCAGCTGATGAACAAGTGACGCTGGCTTATGTGAGTCACTGAGACAAAGACTGGTCTCAAAAAAAAGCTGTCTGGCAGCTGTGATGATTGATGTATTAAACTATATAGTTTATTCTGTGCTGAAAAGAATATCAAAACAGTGTGGACATATTCCGGCAAAATTTCCATTCCAGCTGTGTTGTCCGCAGACATTTTCTTTCAGCTTAGCGGAATTTCTAAAAACTATAAAAACAGAATATGCCAGATCTTTTAAAATATAACAGTCTGATTCCCCCCCCCCCTCTCAACAAGCTGTGGAACAGAGCCTTCAATTATCTTCTTTTTTTTTAAAAAGGAGAAAAGAAGGGAGCACAAAAGCCATAGGTAGAGTGGCATAAGCAAGTCCAGAGGAGAAGTTCCAAGTCAACTGCACAGAGTCTCCTGGTTGTACTTGGATGACATATTCAAAATCAATGGTGACCCTGACCTGGTCACCAAAAACAAATCCTGTGTGCAACCCATCCTTGAACTGAAATTGCCAGTACAGTATGATTTCCAAATATGTGCAGCAAACATTGACAATATGGAAACAATACAACACACTGTGCCCCTTTTTGTGATGAGGGATTACTTGTGCATGGGGACCTATTTCCCAGCTTGAAAACTCTTAGAATCCACAACAATTATATACCCCAGTGAAATTCAGTTCTTAAATAATTTATTAATGTTAATTCAGAACTATTAAAAAAAATAAAAAAAATTAGTGTGTGTGTGTGTGTGTGTGTGTGTGTGTGTGTGTGTGTGTGTGTGTGTGAGAGTGTGATTTGTATGCATGTGGATACTCTATATTTTGTATCAATTCTAAATGTTGCTGAATAGTTGATTTTAATCACGTATGTCTATGTTTTAGTTTAAGTATGATATTGACTTATGCCTGTTCTCTTACTGTGCTTATCACATGTGATTGATAGTGATTATTGTATTTGATGTTTACATTAACTTAGCATTAGGAGGAGTTTGTATTATACTCCATGTTTGGTGATACATATACTTACCATGTCAAACTGATGCAAACTAGGCCTATCGGTTTGCTCTGCTTGGCCAAATTTCGCGCAGCTAACAGTGAAAAGACGAGCTGTCTTGCCCAGTCCGCTCTTAGCCAATCAAACGCCTCTAAAAGCTATAAGCGCTGAATCATTCCGTGGCCATCGAAGAAAATGCCACATGAGAACCACGGTGGAGACGCGGGGACGGACGGGCGGGCATTCGAGTTTGACATGGTAAGTATATGTATCACCAAACATGGAGTATAATACAAACTCCTCCTTTTGGTGTCATATACTGTACCATGTCAAACTGATGCAGAATTTAAAGCAAATGGAGGAGGGCAACGCCTACTGGTTCGTATGGGGAGCCTTTGTAACCGAGACAGCAGTGTTAGCCGCGAAAAAGGAAATCCCCTTGGAACCGTCAGCCGTGGTCATACCGAAATCCCTGAGGTAGAAGTTGATGAAGGGATTCTCAGACCGCCAGAAGGCTGCCTCCAAGACATGCTGCAGTGGCACTGAGTGCTGGAAAGCAGCCGCAGTAGCTATGGCCCGCACTTCGTGTGCTCTGGGATTAAGACAGCTGATATCCCTGTGTGCATGAGAGTAGGCTCTATGAATGACTTGGGAAACCCAGCGGGAAATGGTGCCTGCAGCAATGTCTTTCTTGTAATTCTCACTGAGGGAGATGAGAAGACGCCTCTGAGAAGAACGCCTATGGCGAGACCTATCCCAATAGTATCTGAGACACCGAACAGGGCAGAGATGCCTATCCTCATCATCTTGGGCAAGAATATCAGACAAAGGTCTGACCCCCAGAGAGGGGGAAGGGACCTCGGGGTCTTGGTTCTTAGCCAGAAACTCTGGAAGGAAACGAAGAGTGATGGAACCATCTCTGTGGAAGGCCAGATCTTGTGGCATTCCACCAAGACCATGAATCTCGCTTCTACGATGGCCTGTGGCCAGCAACAGAAGGAAAGTGGTCTTGAGGGTGAGCAAGTCGAAAGGAATAGTCCCCAATGGCTCGAAGGGCTGTTTTCGAATGAAATCCAGCACCAGGAACAAGTCCCACAGGGGCACTCTTCTGGGGTTTCTAGCTTCCTTCAGAGGGGCACCCCTAGCCACCTCTCTGAGCAGGAAATCCGCTTCAAAGGCGAGACCACCTAGCTGTTTGATTGTGGTACAGATGGCAGACCTGTACCCTCGCACAGAACTAGAAGACAGGTTGAGAACCAAGGAGCAGTGAGCCAGAAAGTTGGCCAGCTGCATGCTCGTAGGGTTAGTAGGGGGAATGTCCTGAGCTGTACACCACCGCAACCATTTCTTCCAGCGAAAGTCATACAAAGTCTCTATTCCCTCCCTCCTTGCTTTGGTGACTATGGAGAGGTCAGAGGAGGCACCCCCCTGGGTCAGCGCAGCCGACACAGAGGCCGACCGAGGGGTCGAAGACTTCAATGGTGATGCTGACAGTTCCAACCGCACAGCAGCCACGCGTGCAGGTGGAGCAGTTGAGGATTGGAATGAGGAATGCCCAAACGAGGCTGCCTCAGCAGATGAGGTTTGGTTTTGAGTTCCAGGGGTGGAACATGTGTCAGGGACTGAAGGTCCGGAAACCAGGGCTGGGCTGGCCATTTTGGCGCAATGAGGATCAGCTGTGGGCGTTCCAATCTGGCTTTCCGTATCACCTTGGACAGAATTGGAAAGGGAGGAAACGTGTAGGCAATCAGACTGCTCCAGTCTAGAGAGAGAGCATCCACTGCCCACGCTTCTGGGTCGGCGACTGGAGAGACACAAGTGGGAAGTCTCTTGTTGAACTTTGTGGCAAAAAGGTCCACCATCGGCTGATACCACCGTTCCCACACCCCCTGAAGGGTGTCCTTGTCCAGGGTCCACTCTGTGTGGATGACACTCTTGGACCTGCTTAGAGCATCTGCCAAGATGTTGGCTTTTCCTGCTATGTGTCTCGCTGACAGTGCAATGCCCTTGCTGTGGCACCAACAGAGGAGAGCCTCGGTCCGCAGGGAGAGGTCTGCCGAGTGCGCTCCCCACCCTTTGTTCACGTAACATGCGACCGTCGTATTGTCCGTGAACAAGCGGATGGTCTTGCCAGTGGCCTCCCCCATGAAGTGCAGGAGAGCCCTACAAACTGCCTCCAGTTCCAGAACACTGATGTGGCATAGGCGCTCCTCCGGGGACCAAGTCCCTGCTGCATGATGTGAGTCCATGTGGGCTCCCCAGCCCAGGGAGGAGGCGTCTGTGAAGAGTGCCACCTGAAGAGTAGGTGGGGCTATGGGCACCCCCTGTGTCCGAAGAGGGGTGATTAACCACTCTGATGTCACCTCGAGGAACCACTCGCCCAGACATATCTGGGTATCCCATGGCTGAGTGCTCTGGGACCACCGTAACCTGAGTGCCCTCTGAAGAGGGCGCTTGAGAACCCTGCCCAGGGGAATGAGAGGTGCCATGGACTCCATCATGCCCAGGAGGGAAGAAAGTGTCCGCGCTGTTGCTTGGGAGGAACGGCGCAAGTGGCTGAGGAGGCCTGCCAGACGGTCCCAGCGATCTAGCGTTGGAGAGAGTCTATCATGGACCGCGTGTCGAATCTCATCCCTAAGAAGTTGAAGGACGGTCTTGGGGACAGATCGCATTTCTCCTGGTTCATGAGGAAGCCCAGTTGGGAGCAAAGGTCTAGAAGTCTGGCCGTATGACACTGGCACAGGGCCTGCTACTGGGCCAGGATAAGCCAGTCGTCCAGGTACACACAGAGACGAATGGATTCCGACCAGACGATGGGCACCAATTCCCGCACCACCTTGGTAAACAGGAAAGGGGCAAGGGACAGACCAAATGGGAGGGCCGAGAACTGGAACACCTTGTCCCTCCACACGAACCTCAGATACCAACGGGATGCCAGATGGATGAGGATATGAAAATAAGCATCTTTCAGATCGATAGAGGTAGCTCAATCGCCCTGTTGAATGGTCTCCAGAATCTGTGCCTGTGTGTCATCTTGAATTTGATTTTGGGGAGGAATTTGTTGAGGGGGGACAAGTCCAAGACTGGTCTCCACCCTCCCGAGACCTTTGGAATCACGAACAACCGGCCGTAAAAACCGGGGCCCGGGTCCGAGAGTTGAGATATCGCCCCTATGAGGAGTAGGTGCGATAACTCTTTCTCTAAGACGCTCTCCTGCTCCGTCGAGCTGGGCACATAAGGAGGAGGAGTGGATCTTAGAGGGGGGCGGTCCTCCGCCCAAGGCAGCATGTACCCCGACTCTAGCACCGATACAATTCAGTCGCTGAGTCCCAGAGCACGCCACTGATGTGCATGCCGGGACAAGTTTCCTACTTGGAGGGGCTGAACGACAGGCGGTGCTGAATCGGGGCCCAGTCATTGGGGGTGCTGCCTTCTGGCCTTGGGCATGGCCGGTTGGCTTGGACGGACATGAGGTAGTTTACTCCTCTGCCGCTGATTCTGCGCACGCCGCTTTGACTTAGGTGGCGTGGTATATGGAGGGGCCCTGGTGGCCGGTCTCTTCAATGGCATAGAAACATGGCGCCCCTGGGGGGTGTGGGCTAAATATGAGGCCACCTCCCTGTTTGTCTCTGCCCTGTAGCTGACAAAATGGGGCGCATACTGGCCGAAGAGGGAGTGCTGCTGTGCTGGGATGGACTGCAGGGCAGCCCTCTCCTCTACAGGAATGTTAGGCGGAGAACAGCAACACGCCGCGCTAGCACAGTATTGAAGTGAAGGCTGGTAGCTGTGTCTGCAGCTGCCGTGAGACCAGATGCTACCCTATTGCCAAAAGTGTTTAACCTCTGGTCTGTGAAGAGGCCAGGCGGGACAGAGGAAGGAGACCCCTTGTCCTGATTAACTGGACGCTGTTCCCACAGCTCATTGGCCCTGTGGAGGAACGCGTCGAAGAAGGTATAAGCCGTGGAAACCTCGAGGAGGCAGCGGCGGGCCAATATGTCCCACTCTGCTAACGTTTTAAAGGATAGAGTAGCTGAAGTGGGGAAGGTGGTGTGCTGTGAGACCAACATCCTGTCCTGCGTGGAGGGCTCTGCTTCCCTGTAGGCAGGGTGGTCCTGTGTGCACCAGGACCACACCCCTCCCTTGGAGGAATCTTTAAGGAACTTGCCCGGGGAAAAAGCGCCCGGGGCAGAGAGGGACTCCCTGCCTGGAGGAGGGATGGAAGCAGCACCCCTGACAGTGCGGGCTCGCTTATTAAGCCATTCCTGCGCCATTTCTGGCACTCTGAGTCGCCTTGTGGTTCTGGAGTTAGAGTCACATGGCCTAAGGAGGGTCAAGGGTAACAAAGTAGCCTGAAGGACTGATTCGGCATGTGTGACCCTATTGGGGAGGGTGAGTTTGAGCTCGGCAAAGTCCGAGTTTGGTTCAGGCTGGTCCCTAGGGAGGCGCGGGCTCAATCTGTCCCCCTGGGATGGGGGCGAAGAGTGCTCATCCTCTTGTTCGTCCTCATCCGAAGACAGGGGCTCCCACTCTTGTTCGCAGTCCATCTCCTGCTGGGTGCCATTCCAAGTGGATGTACCCACTGGGGCGTCCTGTAAGCTGTGGTCAGCCCAGCGGGATGAGCTGGGACGATCCCGAGCAGGGACCATGGCCACAGCTGTTATGTCCTTGACACCTGAAGTGGGTGGGGAGCGTGTGGACCGTAGGTCCAACCATGCTTGGGATGGTGGGTGCCACACCTTCTCAGAGAGGGCGTCCCTGGATGCAAGAGGGACCCACAAGTGCTGTGAGGGGACAAACACCCACTCATCTCCCTGTAGGACTGAGGGCTGGGTAGGTGGGAACTGCAGGCTCCCCTGGGCCGAGCGGGGCCCCTCGGCAGCCGTCGGTCCTGACAAGGAGGCTGTTGTGACCGTGGAGGTAACCTGTGGGTTGACAGAGGACCGATTTGTGGACTGAGTGGCAATATTGGTCGAGGAGCTCGACCTGACCGACAAGAAGTCGATCCCACTTGTCAGGGGCTGTGTGTGTCACCCTGTGAGATGTGCTGGGTTGGGTCCAGTGGGGAGCGGACAAGGGCTTGGCCCCTGGTCCTCCCGGCAACCCAGCGTGCACCATAGGTGCACCCCAGTACGGGTAGAATGGGGGTAACCACCCGTGGGCACCAGCCATCCTGTGGACCCAACCCCAAGGGTCACTGGCGTCTTGACCTCCATGAAGGGAAAAAAACCTGGCCAAGTCGGAGGGAGGTCAGGTCCGACTTGGGTGTCAGTCCCGCCCGAAGACGAGCGGGCTGACTGCCTGGAACCGCCTGACATGCGCGAGCCTCCCCCAGCAGGGGAGACCGGCCGGATAGCCACGCGCCCCGAATCCCCTCCCGTGGGGAGACTGGGATGGCTTGCCCCGGGGTGGGCAAAGTAGAGGACCCCCCCAACAACCCCCCCCCCCTCACCCCGGAACCAAATTTTTCTCCCCCCCCAGGAGGTGGGGGAGGGGGGCTGACAGAGAAGGGAGGAGGGGGAACAGCAATGGGGCCCCTGAAGGCCGTCTCTGAGTGGGGACCCGGGTAACGGCCGGGCGCGGCCTCCCCTTGGGAGTTCGCGCCTAGCTGCGAATCCCCACCGCCAAGAGAGGACTTGCCACTCCCCCCTCTCCCTGCCTCGCGCTGGGACACCTCAGGAGGTGACGCTCGTACCCCTTTCCCCCCGGTCCCCTTCATGACCGTTTTACTGGTACGAGTCGCCTCCGTGATCAGCGTCTAAAGACGCATCGCCGCGGTCCGTATCGGGAGGAATCATGAGCTCCGGGCCTGGGAGAGTCTCTTGCCGAGTCTCAATCCCAACCTCATGATCCCTGCCTTCGTGGGATGGCATACGAGGCATGGTAGCCGCGCTTAGGCACCCAGCGAAAATCCGATCCCCAACTGAGAAAGGAAATACAGGATCTCAGCAATTTTAAGCATTTTATATCTTTTATCTACCCAAGCTGATACTGAATGACTGTGAGACTATTATCAATGGATGTTCATGATTGTGAGGTTCCACATCAACTTAGCATTTTAGGTCTTTTATGTATTCATATCATGCATTGTTTGTGTAGCATGCACACACATGGATTTCTCTTGTTGAGATAATAAAGTATTCTGTATATATTGTATATGTAACCAACCCATCAGAGATGCGTGAACCATGTTTCAAATTCTATTTCTCAAGAAGGTGTCACTGCGCTCGGACAAATCCATATACACTATACTATATCTGCAAGACAGATGTCTGGTCAGCAGCATAACCCAAAGTGCTTTGTGAGGCCTTGCGTACATTTCTGTGCCTATGAAAGTGGAATCGTTTTATAAAATTATGCCAGAGGACTACACTTTTGTTACCATGGGTTCTTTTTCAGTACACCAAGTGCGTGCTGCACACGGGACCTTGGTTTATCATCTCATCCGAATGACTAGATGCTCAGTTTAATTTTCCAGTCAAACCTTGGAGAAAGGGTAAGAGCAGGATTTGAACCTAGACCCTCATGGACTCTGTATTAGCAGATGAGCATCTTAACCATTCTGCCACCTTCCTCCCCTAACTGCTCCTGTTGGCAGACAAGTGTCTTAACCATTCTGCCACCTTCATCCCCTCCCCTGTTTGAACAACGAAGTGGTCTTAATTCCATGACTGAAAACCAACAGCATGCCTAGCCAAGTTGCACAGCATCAATGACAACCTGGTCTGTACAACCAGAATAAGAATGAATATCCATCCTGCACATCGCAACAGAGATGGACATTGTAATTGTATACAGTGTGTAACACAGTCCTGCCAGAAGCAGAGTGGAATGATCTGCTACTACTGGTACTAGAAACATTTGAGGTCAAGATCATCAACTGACTTGACTTGTATGATGTTTGAAGCCCCGTTAAAAAGCCTGTTCGTCGTTCTGTGGATATTAACTATATACTTTGCAGCATGCGTGGTTGGAGTATGGAGCAATAATTAAGGTCTTTATCCACCTAATAACAATTTGGTGAGTACAAAGTGGGCAATTTTTTCCAGTGGCATCAAGTTAAACTTAAAGACTGGTGTCACAAATGCAGATTTCCATTCGTTTGGGATGTGCCCACTGTCTGGACTCTTTCTAAAGAGATGTGTTAGAGGTTCCGCTAATTCGTCTGCTGCTTTTGTTAAGCTGATACCTCTGTGATGAAGCCCCCCAAAATGTATCAAATCAACTTAAAGGTGTTTTTTGACTGTTTGTTTGTTTCTTGTTCTTCCAAAACACTGACAGAAAAATCATCTGCACGTGCCTACTGACAACAGTTCCCTGTACAAATTTTTCTAAATTCATGAGGAACTTATTCAAAGCTGGCATGCACCTTGGCCACGGTGCTGGTTTAAGTTGCTGAAAATTATGGGAATGATATTTTGATGGATGAGTAAAGAACAATAGTTTCAGGAGATGTTGGGATGCTTTCCCCTGGTGTTGTTCACTGAAAATTAGAGAAAGTGTATGGATGATTACAATGCACCGACAGAAAGTATAAAATCAAAACATAAAAATACTTTCAGAATCACTTCTTTTCAACGAGCAACATCTTGTCAAAACTGAAACTAAACACATTTTGAGGAATGTGGATATTGCCAAACGGCAAGCATTTCCTGTTCCACATTCATTTTGTGTTGCCCTGCATACAGTGTTTTCAGCATTTCGTGAAGGATTGGGTAGAAGGATAACTCCCTCTTTAAAATCTAAATTTACTACGGTCTCACCAGTCCAATCCTATATGTATGTCTCTTTATACACTGATCGAAGTGAATCCAGAATTTTGTGCATGACTGTCAACTCATTCCCGATACCTGAAACTCCCGATACCGTTACTCACACATGCCCGTGGCCACAAGCAATTCTGGTCGGGTTCGCGAAAATGTCCATGCATACTGCACACATAAACTGGTCAAGGTTTGTGGTTCCCGTTGCATAAGTTCCAGACATGGTGACCTGGGCAACACAATGAACTCAATAACAAAACTTCCCCAGGGCGGAGTGAAGAGTGTTTTTCGGAAAACCTAAACAGTGACGGTGACGACAGAGTTATGCCCCTTGAAAAGAAAAAATCTTCGGCGCTGTCTAAAAGAGTTGGGAAAACGCAAAACTTCGCATAACTCTCTCCAGTTACAAAGTTCTGAATTGTTTCATTTGCTGAGAACGTTCCAGTTTTATTCCAGTTCGATTTTGGTTTGGAATCAGGTATGTCTTGATGTGTCTCTTGAACCCATTACATAATACTGAACTGAAAAGAATGCACAAGATACCCGAATGCGAAACGATAGCCAATGGTAGCATTACTGGCAATATCATGAACATCTGAGAGAGTGCGGCAAGTATGTTTCAGAACTCGTTGTTGATAGAAAACGTGGATGTACATCAATGAGTCAATTCAGCATAATCAAAATGAGCACCAGAAATATAACAGTGGAATGGTTTTGAAAAAGAATTATTTGAAACACATCCTAAATGCTTGACAGGTCCAGGCAGTGAAATGTGTAAAATGCAAAGATGTTTCCATTCTTCCACTACCAGGTACAGATCTGCTAGTACTTTTTCCAATCTTCCACTTCAGGTACAGATCTCCTTGTACCTTTTTATACATGTGTACATATATGTGTGTGTGTGTGTGTATCCATCTATCTAGCTATCTATCTGTCTGTCTGTCTGTCTGTCTGTCTGTCTGTCTATCCATCTATCTGACCATCTCTATATCTATGAATTTGCCCCTACTACTACTGCTACTACTATATCACTCCCCTTATGAGTTATATAAGTGATATACATCGTTAGATATCTTATATAATGAAGCACTTTGCACTTTCTTGGTCAGCAAGTGCATTGATCAAGTGCTGTGAGTGTGATCAAATACACATAACACATTTTAAAATTTATGTAAAAAGTGTGGTGCAATAACAGTAACTAAAGAAGTGATACTGAAATGCTCTCAAAAATCATTTGCAAATGGCACTGGCAACTCACATTTTCTTGGGTATTTGGGCAAAGTTTGTTGACAGTTATAGGCCCACAAACATTATTCAGCGTTTTGAGCAATAACTTCACCTTATTCTTGACATTTATACTGTGTTAAGCGTGCAACTGCTTTTTGTTGTTATGGTGATGGAGGTGTCATTTTTACCAGCCAGAGATCTGATTCTCTGACCCCACTTTCCCAATCTCTGATGTTTCAGGATGAGGTCATATATCCTGCCTCTGGTGGCGGCTGTACTACTTTCCCAATCTCTGATGTTTCAGGATGAGGTCATATATCCTGCCTCTGGTGGCGGCTGTACTCACAATAGCATGCCTTTACACTGTGGATGCCTGCAATGAAGCACTGTGCGCTCCCTTGGTCAGTAAGTGCATGCTGATCAAGTGTTGTGAGTGTGACATGACCAACAAGAAGAACTGTACCTGCTGTCGAGACTGCCAAGTGTGCTTGGCCAAACTCTACACTCAGTGCTGCTCCTGTGTTGGTAAGCTGCAGGCATTTGATGATCTTATTAAGGTACTGTTACTTTTGGTTGACAATTACTGACCGACTGTATCACATTCTCTCTATCACTCTGTGAGTCTGTTTTTGATGAACTTAATTCCAGAATATGATGGTCTGTACCATAACCATGCTGCCAAAGAAAAATCTCAAATTGTTGGTGGGGCAGCATCTGGTCAGTTTTTCAAATTTCAAAATTCAACACATTATTAAACTGTATGCCAACACACACTTTTGGGTAGTTATTAGTGGTCAGTAGTAGCCACTGGTAAAATGAGTACTAATATTGCATTTGAGAGTTCCCATCATCCAGAAAGATGTTAACGTTAAGTTGCACACTTTTTGACTCACTTGTGTAAACAAAGTGAGTCTATGTTTTAACCCGGTGTTCGGTTGTGTGTGTGTGTGTGTGTGTGTGTGTGTGTGTGTGTGTGTGTGTGTGTCCGTGGTAAACTTTAACATTGCCATTTTCTCTGCAAATACTTTGTCAGTTGACACCAAATTAGGCATAAAAATAGGAAAAATTCAGTTCTTTCCAGTCATCTTGTTTAAAACAATATTGCACCTATGGGATGGGCACAAAAAAATATAAAAAAAGAAGCCAAATTATATGCAAACTGCATTTACTGTTATATTTATATTTTTTTTATTCTCTAAACTTTGCACTTTGATCTGATATTCTGACACAACAACAAGAGCAGTCATTATTATCATTTTTTGTTCAAACAGGAACTTCTTTTGCTAAGCATGGAAGTTATATTTATTTTCCAAACGTGTTGGCGCAGATAGTAAAAAAGGGAAATTACTCTGTAATTAATGCTAGGGGACTTAGTTTGCTTTAAACTGATTTTTCTCGTCTTAAACATTACATTTTGAAATTATACTCAGTACATAAAAAGCTTGTGTGTTTTACTCTCAGTGTACAGGGCTTTCACTATGTTCATTCGCCCAAGTGGTCTTTTTCGGAAAATACTAAAATCAATACGACGAGTGGACTATAGATCTATTGGCTGAGCCCTGAAGGTCATGGGCAAAAATCAGTTGCGTACGCATATTTATACACATTCAAAGCGCATGCTCATATTCTTCGCGAACGCGAACGACGCCATTTTGTTTCAAGTTGTTGACCTGCCCGTTCAATTCTATATTCAGTCGACATTACACGATAACATGTGATGGAAAGTTGGAGAAGGAGACCGTTAAATATTTATTCAGAGAAAGATTTGTGAACGCCTCATCACTTACTGGATTATGCCCCAAACTGCCATAAAAATATCCACAGAATCAGTCGGAATTCACAGTTAAAAATAATAAACCATGTGAGTTAATACCCTTGAATTGGTGAAACGTAAAAATATCCAATCTTGACTTTTCTCAAAATGAAGTCCTTTTCACTTCTTAAGACATTTAGAAGTACTTGTACTTGGCTCTACGTGTTATTACTTTAATATTAGTTTAACAAAATACTCAATTTTCATATCAACTTTAAAACTATAAAACTAGAATGAACATAAAAGAGAAATTGAATCGACCGTGTCAACCGGGTGTAACTAACTGAAACTTGTGCATCTATCTAGATCCAGAGAAAACGGCTAAATGTTGGAGTGTGATTGCGGCGATAGCCACGTCTCCTTTACCGCGGACTTAAAAAGAATTTTTAATTGCCCTTAAAGATTTTTTGAATGCCCAAGATACACCAGAATAATATGATTTAAACAGCGTTCTCACCGCGAATACCGCAATCGATTTATCGCCCTTTAAAAAAGCATGTTTAAATATTATATTTTTGAACATCAGTTAAGGACCCACGATAGTGTAATGGGTAAGACAGTGTCTTCTCACCCGAACACGCGGAGTTCGAATCTGCCGTTAGGACTTTTTTTTTCTTTTAACCCGAAGCTTTATGATAACGAATGCAGAACACATTTTAACAATTAGATTTTTTTTTAAAAGTGTATCACAAGTGAGTCTTGAAGGCCTTGCCTCTCTTGTTTGATTGGTGATAAGTACTTGTCTGTGAATAGTCATACCGAATCCAGATTTTATATTGCATGACATGATAAAATACGGTATTCAGATTTTTTGTTTATATTATGGTCAGTTGTAGTCCATAGTGGTCAGCAATGATCAGTAGAAGTCAGTTGTGGTCAGTCAAATCCTGTAAAGAAGTCCAAGCTGCATAACTGTCACTAAAATACATTCTGAACAGTTTTTGGATAGACGTCAGTAATGGTCAGCATTAGATAATGAAAAAAATCTGTAGAGTGTATGCCTGTCTGTCTACCAAACTGTACCCCAGAGCGCGATTCCAGAAAGTTTTATAAAGAAAATAGGCGATAGTTCAAGTTCTTCAAAATATCTTAAAGCTAGTGTTTTTTCCCCCCTCCCCCTTTCCTTGATAGAGTGCAATAGATTGATAGAAATAAACAAATTAATCTCTTTCTTTTTTTTTTCCAGATCTCTTTCTGCACTCCTTTCCTACTCCTTTCACAATTTTCAGCACACGCACGCACGCACTCACGCACGCACACATATCCCTCGAGGGATGTTTCAGGATCCCAAATGGCACTCCGGGCAATGTTTCAGGAAACTGAAAGTCCCCAGGGGGACCTTCAGAAGAGGGGGACGATTTGGAACGTTAAAATGGAAAATACTGTGGAAGTCAGTTTCCTCAGCTTGCGGTTCATGTTATGTAGGGACATGGAACCCATCTCAATGAATCAAATTTGATGCTCTAGCATTGCTTGGGTGCAGGTATGAATGAGTAAAGTTACAAGATCTCAGTTTCAAAACTTATTAACTTATTACGGTTCTGTAAAACGTGCTAGTGACGATCTGTGTTGTTGGTGATACATATCTATCTATCTATCTGTGTTGTTGGTGATACATATTTATCAATCTATCTATCTGTATATATATGTATGTATGTGTGTGTGTGTGTGTGTGTATATATATATATATATGTGTGTGTGCACTCAAAGCCTAACGTGTTGTGGGTTATGCTACTGGTCAGGCATCTGTCTTAGCAGATGTGGTGTAGTGTGTGTGAATGGATTAGTCCGAACACAGCAGTGACGCCTTCTTGAGAAACGGAAACGATGTTGATGCTGTTGTTGTTGTTGTTGAGGTCTGTGCCCGGCCCCGGACCCTGACGATGGCCTGTACCGGACCAGCTCCATCGAGACGCTGCCTGACCCCATCCCCGACCTGTTTGCCGTGCTGACCGAGGAGGAGGACTTCCACCAGCGCTGGACCACCCACACCTACGCCTACAACCTGGACTCCCTGCTCTTCAAGCCAGGCACCGGCTACACTCCGGACCTCAGCGCCGCCATCACTGAGGGTAATGATGATGATGAGGAGGATAATATATGGTAGTCGTGTCTGACTATGACCATCAGAACAGCAGAGGAGGCAACTGCTGTCCCAATTTTTTGGGCTAGAATTTGATTATAGTGGAGTGTCTTGCCCAAGTTACATTCCCCACTCTCTCGGCCAAGAGGGTTTTAGGACTGTCAGCATTGGGATGGTTCCCAAAGGCCAACTAGCCTCCAAGGCTGCATCACTAAGAGCCAGTGCAATCTTGCCTCCTGGTTTGAGAGTCATAGTCCTTCACAAAAGACTAAGCTGTTAATGATTTCCCATTGCATTGGAGAAACTATTGATAATACAACTCTCCCTTTGCTGTTGGCCCAACTGTTAACGATGATGATAGTAACAATAATGATAATATACTACTTATGTGGTACTTATATATACTCCCCATATAATGTACCTTGCTTGAAACAATGAATATACAGCAGTGCATTATACCACACACCAGCACATGAGAACATAAAAAGAGAAAAATGAAATCTCTGTATATATACTAAGACAGTATTACAAATTGTAGATAGGAAAAATCCCATTAAAAAGACACAAATTATGCCCTCCACATGCACATACACAAACATGAACATGTGCATGCATGCACACAGTAAACACCCACCCACAAGCACACACAGTGCATGAAGACTTCAAGGGGTGGGGGGGGGACACAAAGGGGGTGTGGAGGATGGGAGGAGACGAACAAACAACTATGCTTCATCATATCCAAAGGCCATTTTGAACAGGTAAGTTTTTGATTTTGTTTTGAAAGAGGACAGAGTTGGTGAGTGACGGAAATCCAGAGGAAGCTAAATCTGGATAGAAGGTGGTTGAAGGGTATTAGCTGAAGTGTTGTGGTGGTGGTGTGATGAATGATGCTGCTGGAAATACTGATAGTTTTCAGTGCTTGGGGCTGATTTAGATTTCCATTGCCGATAGTGTGGAAGTTGTCAGTTGTAATGTTTTTCAGTTTTGATTGTTCTGTATGTTCGTGCCAAACTAGCTCCTTGAGAAAGATTGTAAGTGCATAGTTGACGAATCAGCAGATGCTTTGTGAAAACTAAGCTCCTGCATCAGTTGACCTGAGTAATTGTGACACTGTCACATAGATTTTCATGACGTCATATTGACAGTTCAGCCCTGTGTCAGCCTTGTTGGCCAAGCAGTCATGTTGCTGTTTTTTAAAATTTCTTTAATACAGTGACGTGTGTGGTTTCTCTGAATTTTATTTCTGTTGTCTCATGTAGGAGTTTGAGGACTTTGACTAGTACTAGAAGAACTTGTTTCATGTTCTTTGCTGATTCAGACTGTGTATGGTGTGTGCATGTGTGTGTGTGTGCATGTGTGTATGTGTGTGTACCTCTGTGCTTGTGTGTGTGCGTGCGTGCACGCGCGCGCGTTTGTGTGTGCATATTTTGTGTGTGTGTGTGTGAACTGTTCAGTAAGGTTTAAAGCCCGGTCTTAAGCACCATGTTGGTGTGAGTAGGTTTGTTGTCATGGTGGCATAGAGCGCTGTTCAGTTCAGATGACTGCCCCTCTCAATCCCATGCTAAACCCACCATTTTCGATGTAATGACAGAGGGAGCTGGAGGAGGCGGGGGCGGGCCCTCCAACAACAGCACAGGGCTGATGGGCATCCAGAACTGCAGCACAGCCTTTTTCTCCCAGTGCATGTCCATCGCCAAGTGCAAGATCTCCTGCAAGTCCATGGGGGCCGCCAAGTACCGCTGGTTCCATGAGTACGGCTGCTGCCAGTGCATCGGCAGCACCTGCCTGGACTACGGGCTGAACGAGCCCCACTGCCTGCACTGCCCCCCTCGCTCCAACTCTGTGGAAGAGGAGGAGGGGGAGTATGGCGGCAAAGAGTCACCGGAGCATGAGGACAGTATGCTTGACCAGGCGAAATCTCACAGCAGCAGCAGCGGCATCAGTGAGGAGGAGAAAGAGGATGTGAAACTTGGGGCCCACGTTGTTCCTGACTCTGTGTAATATGATGACGTTACCGTAGAGTGTCTTTTGAGCAGTTGTCAAAATTCAGCTAGGTTTTAACCTGTTTCATCTTTCAGGTAATCTCTGGCATGGGGTCAAGAGGAAAATACAACAAAAAAACCAAAACAAACACCCTCAACAAAACACAAACTGCTGAATGTCAGCTGAGACCTTGTGGACATGGACATGTCGGCAGCCAGTACTTAATTTGTAACTGTACTTGTATAGAGTTGGTAGTCTTGTTTGGACAGTGTATGTTTGGTACTTGACGGCTTGTGAGGATAATGATAACAACACACACACATGTACATAGTTGTCTGTTAACATAAGATATTCTGATCTGCTTTATCCCGCCAGGATCTGATGGAGAGAATGACACCTGTGGATGTTGTGTATAACTGCATTGTTGTTATTGCTTGAGCTGACAATTGTCATGTGTTCACAAGTTAGAACAGAAAATATGTTAATTTCTCTTTTTTTTCGTTTGTTGTTTTTTTGTAAGTAATGCTGTTAGTATAGACTGCAATGATTCATCAGTGGTTTTAATGGGATGACAATCATGACACCATTTACTGATATTACTGTTGTTTAGCACATTTTAATGTTAACTTAATGGACCACCACGCTGATATAAAGTGTATGTATACAGTGCATATTCTTCCAAACTGTAACGGTTGTTATCAGTTTTGAGAACATTATAAAAAATTTGGTGTTCAGGTACCCAGATAAAGAAAAAAAGAACAGATCGTTGAATTTATTGATCAAACCTTTAAAAAGAAAAAAGAAAATGAATTTATTCATCAACCAATTTTGAATTTAAGAAAAACAAAAGAAAGAAAGGAAGTTTTCCTTCATGTTGTGCTGTGACTATCTATCTTTGTATCCCATAGTCTCGTAGACCATTGGGGCACCACACATTTGGCAACCAGCTTCTCCCAACCCTCACAGTTGTCTGTCCTTCTGACTGTTTCACTCTGGGTTAGACCTGTTCACTGTGAGATGTTGTCCTCCCATCTCTTCTCCCTGCACTGTTCCCTGCAGGAATACAGATCACAACAGACTGCAGAGCTGGATGAACAGAAAGGTGGAAGGGGGTAGACAGTAGAAAAAAGAGAAAATCTCGTAACCATCTCTTGGGATCTTTGGATTGCCATCAGTGAAGACCTGATTTATGTTTGTGGGCACAGATGTTGAACTGGCACTTGTGTTGGAAGCGTGCTTCAATCATATTTGCAGTTAGGATATGTCAGAACGCAGTGACACCTCCTTGGGAGGGAAATTGAAACGTATATGCAGTTAATGTGCACTGCTACAATTTGTGTGCATATTGAATGTTGTCATTGTTTGTACATAGAATGATGTGTATATTTTAAACAATGTTTATTGATACTGATATTTTAATAGCAAACTTACAGGGTTCTAGAGGGCTTCCAGTTTTATTTCATCGTTCAGATGTTGCAATCTGATGTTTGGACAGTCAGTGACCTCAGCTGATATCAGGTGATGTTCTTCTGTCACTGTGTTCTTTCACAGATCCCAGATACATTGTTCTTGAATTTAAGGATAAGAAGAATTTCATTGAAGATTCATGAAATCATAAATTATACACTTTACAAAATCTCTCACTTGTTATTCATGCTGACTACGCTATTGTCAACCAAGAGGAACAGTTGTTTCCTATTGACACAAGCATGAGAGGCACAGCTGGTTTCATTGTGAAGTGCTTGTTTGGTAAGGCCAACAGGTTATGGATTTGATACATTAAAAAAATCCAACAACTGAACTCTTCCTAAACTGAACTTGTGAACTGAACTTTTAAAATATTTGTGTAGCATATATATGTCACTGAATGTAAACACACACTGCACTATTTAAAAAACAACTGAACTATTCTGAAACCGAACTTTTAAAGCATTCTTTTAAAACATTTGTGTAGCATATATATGTTGCTGAATGTTAACACACACTGCACTACTTTAGAAAAACAACTACTGAACTACTCCTAAACTGAACTTTTAAAACATTAGCATATAATATATATATATATATTATATATTTTGCTTGCTGGTTAATTACAGGTGTATAAGGTTTTTTTCCTGGTGATTGGAAATACAGTTAAAGTAAAACTCCACGTATACAGAAATTATATTCTCATATTTCTGTCTACCAAACTGTCACAACTGCCTGCCTGTTCCTGTTTGTGTTTGAGACAGGTATCTGGCAGTCAGACAAATAACTGCTTTTGGCAGAAATTTCAAATGAATTTAAACAGGAAGAAATTATTTCATCCCAGAGAAGGAAAAAAAACACAACTACAACAACAACTGAAGATCTGTATATTTCAGTTGCTTTGCTTTTGCTATGCTAGATACCACACACACACACACACACACATACACACACACAGAGACCTTCTCCCACACGCATACACACATACCATTATATATATATATATATATATATGGATAGATAGATAAAGATATATAATGTGCAACATTGTCTTTAAGAAAAAGGAACCGCAGTAAGTTTCCACATCCCCGTCTGTGTTGTCAAGCAGACACGCCCCTTGTGTGTTCATTACACTGTGGTAGTTGCATGCTTCCTTACTTGGGCCATTGTGTGTGGACCTCCACTCTGTTTTCACAGACTGTGTTCAGTGTACCGTGTGAGGTCATGTCCACACTGTGTTCACTGTGAACACAGCTGACAGAGCTCTGTGTTTGGACGAAACTTTTTTGTACACTTTTGTCCACTTACCAATACACCAGCCATAGAATATGCACTGATGAAATCAGTGTGTCGTTCAAAATTTATTGTAAATGAGTCGAACAAAAAAAAAAAAGAAAAAAGACAAACACAAAGAACAATGTGTGTGTTGTAGTGTAGTTCTAACTGCATTGCTGGTATCTAAGATTATTAATGGAATGGAACTAAAAGGAAAAAGTATGGGATATTCTTTTTTTGTGTGTTTTTGTTTTTGTTGTTGCTAAGTTATTAATTTGAAAAAAAAAGTATTGCCTTGGATGGTGCTATCCACAAGCCAGAAATTTGATACTGCCAGCCAAATTTTTTTTTTTTTTTTTTTCTCTCAGTGACTTATTTTGTGGTTGTTGGTACTCCAGTTTATTTGCTGTTCTTCTTGGATGCTTATTTCAGGGTTCTTTTCTTACTTTTTGCTTGTAAAAGTGGAGCAATAGAAACGTCTGGAAAACAACCAGTAGCTGTCTGGTTTCTGTTGTGTTTCAGAATTTCAGGTAAGTAGGAATCTGTCTCAGAAGACATTGTAGACATATGTAAATAGAATCTTCAGTGCGCTTTTGCATAACGTGTCTATGCTTCGTTTCAGGTTCCGTAAAACACTAGCTGCCTTGCCATGTAAAAGTTGTTTTATGGTGCTGTATAAAGATTATGTTTTGATTCTCTGCTTTCTGTAATTTCACTTTTTATGGGAGATTTATTTATCAGTCAGGCAACATGTTAACACACGGGAGCTATGATTATGGAATAAAAAAAAAAATGAATGTGATCAATGCATTTATGCTCCTAGTACTGATAGATGAAATCTTTATGAGGCAAACTTCTGTCAACTGGATTTGACAAATGAATAAAATATATATTACAGGAAACTTGTGATACATCTACTGAGAGTGAGAAGTGTATCTTTGTGTTCTGACATCTAACTTTTTTCAGCAATACATATGGAGTGAATGTACATTTTATTCTTCAGTAGGTTGTGACTTTGTTATTGTTTTAATGAATATTTTGCATATACACATTTACGTCCAATAAATAGATATTGAACAGAAAATGTGTCTTGAACTGAAGTATTGAGAGAGATTTGCTGAGAGAGGGTGTGGTTTGGATTTTAAACAGTTCAGTGTCTCATCTTTGTGAAAGTGCAAAATCATAAACAAAGATAAACTAATGCAGACTGCATTCACTTAAGTATTTATGTTGAATCTTCAGGATTTATTTGTCCCCATATTTTGTTTGAATACTTGTACACTGACCATATGTGAATAAAGAAATGTTTTAGATTTCTTTCCGTGCTGATGCACCCACAGTGCAGTGAATTGTAACTGGGCGATAGTAGTGGCTAGTGATACAAAATGAAAGATTGGAAAATAGGTTTTCCAGTGTCAAGCCAGCTAAAATTACCAGAATTATCTACCATGTGCCACTGTGGTTAGCACCAATAGTTCTAATGTGTGTGTGAATGTGTGTGTAAGTGTGTGTGTGTGAGTATGTGTTTATGTTGGTGACTGTGTGGATTCTGTGAATGTGTGTGTGTGTGTTTTTATGTGTTTTTTTTTTTTGTTTTTTGTGTTTGGGTTTTTTTTGTGTGTGTGTAGGTTTTGTGGCTCTTCAAGAGAGATAAAGAGGTCAAAAAAGTAGGCATACAATCTATTAGCTAGGTTTACAGTTTAAGTTGGAACTGTAGTTTACCAATGATTATTTTGTCTGCCCATACCATAAATGAAATATGTAAAGAATTGAACAGTATTGGTGAACATACATATTTTCCATCTATCGTGCACAGTAAGTCAGCAGGTCTTTCTTCACGTAAAGTTCCATTACATAGAAAGCTCAGATCGATCATGAAGGGTGTTGACATGTTTTGTTTTTTCCGTTTTTTTGTTTGTATGTTTGTGTGTGTGTGTTCGCAGAATACAGTGGGAATTGTCAGCCCTGACTGATCCATACCCAGAGAGAGGTTGCTAAATGTTCAAATGAATAGTGAACAGACCGCAGGTGTCTCAGAATTTCAGTTCATCTGTGACTCACAGTCTGGACAATGCTTCCAGCTTTCCACAATGGACATAACTGTTGCTGCAAGACAGGCATTTGTATATATTCCTTTGCCTGGCTAATGCCAGGATGTGTTAGAAAAAGGAAAGCCTGGAGTATGGCTCTTGTCATTTAGTGTCAGATCAGAACGGATAGATCTCCATTCCGTCATCACGGGCATCCTGGCTTAACGGATATCATTTTATATAACGATTTCATTGTTAATTTACTACTTTGTTTAAAAACAATACAACACCATTTGTGGTGCGGATATGCACAAACAATAAATGAACAAAGTTATCAAATTTCAGTTAAGCAGTCGCAAAACTGTTCCGAAAATTCAAATGAGAGTGTGGGTAATTTTTCACCCATGAGGTATGGTGAAGGTTAAATGCAGTGCAGGACAGACTGCCAGCATTTCTCGCGCCAACAGGGACTGGAGCACCCTCACTCAGCGTGGATGAAGCAGCCTCCATCAGTACCGCTCTTGATAGCATCCTGCTGTCAGGCGTGGAGCAGAGACCAATTGTCAGATCCCCCTGTTCCTCCCAGCTCCCACCCATTCCAGTCCCACAGCCCATCCATCGATACCCCTCCTTCCCCTATCCCTGTCCATGCCTACGCAACAATATTCATCACACTTTTTTTTTTTTTTTTTTTTTTAACTGTTCGAGGGCCTGGTACAGCTTTGGACTTGCACTGGTCCCAGCTTGTTCAGACGACAAGCAACCAACCAACTCGGATGACTTGCAACCGTTGTTAGCCAGCTGGTAGTTCCACGTGAATGTATTCCTGTAACTGGGAAAGTGAATCAGGTAAGGCTATGTGTTGTTTTTTCTTTGTGGTTTTTTTTTCTTCTTTTTTTCTGACCACCACCAAGGGAAAATACAGCATCTCTAGCAGTCAAAGCAGCGGGAAAAAATCAGCATGGTGCTTGTGGCTACTCAGCTTGAAGAAGAGAAAAAGAACCATCGCTACAAGTCCATACGCCTGTCACATGTGGTATGTAGGCCTGCTGAAGAGATACGGAATGGATGCTGGAGGGGGATGGAGGGTGTCGGGAGGGTGGGGGGAAGGAGGATGGGGCGGGGGAGCGGATGTGGCGGAGGTGTATATGTTCACAACAGGGTTGGGGGTGGGGTGTGTATATATTCACAACAACGATTATATCCACGACAACGATTGTATCCACGGCAAATAGTTCTTGATATTAGGTCCATAGCCTATTCCAAGGAATATACATGATCTAGTTGCTCAAATTCCATGTACTATTTATAAGGCAGTGCCCTCACAGTGTAACATCATTAATGCCGAAAAACAGTAAACAGAACAATTGTCACAGAAGCATACGTGCCTCTTTCAATGTCAGTAGAAACTTAAGTCAATGGTTATTGTGATTTTCATGTCCTCTGGTTTGATATGTTCTCGACATTGGAGAGTTTTCTTTTCTTTTTTTTTTTTTTTTTTTCGCCACGTTTGATTTTGATTTTACATCACATGTGACCGCGCACGTAACTCGGTAATAAATACGTGACTGATACAACTTGACTCGCACTGCGACACTGACACAGACAGGTGCGCGCATGCACGCTCACACGCACGCACTGAATTGTGTGGACAATTTTTTTTTTTTTTTTTGTGTGCTTTCTATTCAAAGTCTAATATTACTAAGAATGAACATATTTTGAATCTCTCTCTCTCTCTCTCTCTCTCTCTCATTCACACACACACACACACACACACACACACTGAAGACGATACATTTTGCTTCATCTTTAAAGTATCATATTACTGAGAACGAGCAGACTATGAACAGACTTCGTCTTTGTATGTCTATCTCTCTCTCAGATACACAGACACAGACACAAACACAGACAGACAGACAGACAGACAGACAGACAGACACACACACACACACACACACACACACAGAGCAACAACAACACCTGTTAGTCAGTTCACACAAGTTTGTCTACGGCTGGTTTTTATTATTTTACACGAGCTTTAATGACATGCTTGGACCTTCCTCGAGTGTACACACAAGAGCACTCTGACCTGGTGAAAAGGGGTACCACGCACATTGCAACCCGACTGTATTTATTTTCTCCGTCTCTCCCCCCCCCCCCTCCCCCCCCCCCCTCTCTCTCTCTGTATCCAAACCACGCACCTCACAGTCGCAGTCAGTTCACAGTTAGGCAGTGGTGGCACAGGGAACCATGGCAGACCAAAGGAAAGTCTTTCGAGCCGCAGAGGTTAGAAAGCACGCCAGTGGAGACTCCGCGTGGTTCGTGATCCACAACAAAGTGTTTGATGTGACTAAGTTACTGACTAATGTGAGTATCTGGACATTACGGATATATATATATATATATATATATATATATATATATATATATATATATATATATATGTATGTATATATATATATATATATATATATATATAGTGTGTGTGTGTGTGTGTGTGTGTGTGTGTGGAGGGGTGGGTGGGTGCGGGGTGTGTGGGGGGGATGGGAGGGGTTAAGGGGGGTGTGGAGGTGGGGAGGAGGATCTGCTATCCCTGTAGATCTGTGTGTTTTCGATTTTTCTCTCCTTCTTCCATCCCCCCTCAGTACTTTCTTCAAGTTGTCACAGACAGTCTCTGTCTCTCCGAGTCTTTCTCTCTCTCTTTCTTTCTCTGAGCCCCCCCTCCCCCCTCCTCCCCGCCACCAACCCTCTCCCCACCCCCCTCAATGTCGCCATATTAGAACAAGTTGTGTCTATGACGAGCAAAAAGAATTCTGGAAAAAAATAAATAAAATTCTGGTAAAAAGATTCGTCAATCAAACGATATTTCTATAGAGGACTGGTTTGAGCATTTTAAGGTTGTTTGTTTCAGTAGAAACACGGGACTGTGCCGTCGACAGCGACAACATTTCCACTGATAATAATGACGATTTAGATAAACTTATACTTTAGAAATAGTAAATGTTGATTTAGATGACGGCTGTGGTCCTGGTTTTGATGTTTATGGTTGTGAAGATGAGGTTTTAAATCGGCCAAAATCAAGGTGTAGGATGTAAAAAAAAAATCATTTAAAAGAATATTCAAACAAAGGTCAGTGGACTGTAAGTGGCAAAACTGGGATTACCAAATATACTTACAGAATAGAGACTGATTCATTCCATGCAGAAAATCTGAATCATCACATTGTGTGGAGTTATATTTATTGATGAATTTGAACAGATTTATTACATATATTTTAACCATATTTAGATTTGACATATCTGATTTAGCAGTTCATTGTTCAACTAGACATGAAAGACACTGTGAAAGTCAAATGAAATGTTCATAAGTCTGCGGATACGTGCACAAGTCTGATACAGAAAATGAAGTTCATTTTGGTTCTTTCTTGCCCGCGGCCGTATTTATATGATCTGAGACAAAGTTTGATATTCAAAGAATTACAATAATTCCTGTGATTTCAAATCAATATTGCTATCAACATCAGAATGTGAATGTACCACTAGAAATCTTGCTGTGTATGTGTATAAATCATCCAAAAGAAGAGAAATTGCTCTATCTTTAAGAACAGATTTATATGCTGCTATATGAATAGTAACATGTTGTTATGAATATGTTATATTTTAAATTGCGTTACTGTTATTATGTGTTCTTTTATGTTTTTTGTTTTTGTTTTTGTATTTTTAGATTTCGGGTTGCTTTCGTGCTTTCGTTGGATGACATGATCATTCATATTCATTAGTGAATACTTTATGAATATGTTTACACCCCTTCAAATGGCCTCAGATGAATAAATTCAATTCAATTCAATTATTTCTCCTTCCCTCTCTCTCTCCTTCTCTTTGCCTTTGCCAAGCACACACACACACACACACACACACACACACACACACACACATACATACACACACACACACACTCTCTCTCTCCCTCTCTCTGTGTCTGTCTGTGTCTCTCTGTCACAATCTCACTCTCTCTTTCTCTCTATGTCTTTACTCTGTCTGTCTGTCTTGGTTATGAAGTGCCTTGTTTTTATTTCTTACCTCTTGTCAAACACACACATGCTTGCGCGATAAGAAATGTCGACAAATCTTTTTTTTTTTTTTTTTTTTTTATTTTTTTTAACCAGGCGATTGAGCTGTAGGGAATGGCTGAGCTGTTATTTACTGGGTTTGTGCGGATCATGTGTTTGTCTTGTCTTGTCTTCCTGCCTGTGGTCTCTCTCTAACTCACCCCTCCCTTCTCTCTTTGTCACAGTACCTGTCTGTCTCTCTGTATTTCTGTCTGTTTGTCTGTCTCCCCCCCCCCCTCTCTCTCTCAGCGGGGGGAGGGGGCTGATGTGAAAAAAAGTGTGTGCTCAAACCAACACTGTCTGAAATGCAATCCGTTTGCGTCCGCCTTGGATGCTTTTGTAAATTATCTCTTTCCAACTCTGTCTGTCTGTCTGTCTGTCTGTCTGTCTGTCTGTCACACACACACACACACACACACACACACACACACACACACACACACACACACACACACACACACACATATGGTTTGTACGCACCTGCGCACTATCGCATTCACGCAAACACAAACACACATTGATACACACACACACACACACACACACCACAAGCACACACACACACACACACACACACACACACACACACACAAGCACACACACACACAAGCACACAAGCACATACACATACACCATACAAACACACCGATACACACCCACCCACCCACCCACAAACACAACAACACACACACACACACTTCATCAGACAGGGTTTGATGATTGACCACTGAATATTATAACCTCCCCCCTCATCCCCCGCCCCGCCACCCCCCACCCTTTTTTTCCCCCTTGCAGCATCCAGGCGGGGATGAAGTTCTGCTTCAACAAGCAGGTGAGTTGGTCAGTTGGTGTCATTCCGATTCCCCCTGTTCCCCATGTACCTGTTTCCATTTCACCTATCACACATTCGATGATGATCCCCACTCGCCTATATTTTTCCACTGATTTTTGTCAATGTGCTGGTTTCACGTGCCGTCTAAAAGTTGTCAAAGAGATTTCTCGAATTTCACACAGAGAAATCTGTTGTTGTGACAAAAAAGAAAAAAAGAAAAAAAAGGAACACAACACAACACAACACAACGCAGCACAACACAACAAAGTACTACTGACCACCATCACAACTACTACAACTACTACTACTGCTGCTGTTGCTAAAACAAGAACAAGAACGACTATATATATTAGTACTGCGGCTGCTGCTGTTGCTAATACTACTGACCACCACCACCACTACAGATACTACTACTGCTGCTGTTGCTACAACAAGAACAAGAACGACTATATACTTCTACTGCTGCTGCTTATACTACTGGCTACCACCACCACTACCACTACTACAACTACTACAGCTGCTGCTGCTGCTGCTACAACATGAACAAGAACTACAAGGCCTATATACTTCTACTGTTGTTGTTGTTGTTGCTGCTGCTGCTGCTATTACTACTGACTACCACCATCACTACCACTACAACTACCACTGCTGCTGCTGCTACCAGCTACTGGCGCAATAGCTGAGTGGTTAAAGCGTTGGACTTTCAATATGAAAGCCACGAGTTCAAATCTCGGTAACGACGCCTGGTGGGTATAGGGCGGAGATTTTTCCGATCTCCCTGGTCAACACTTGTGCAGACCTGCTAGTGCCTGAACCCCCTTCGTGTGTATATACACCACAAGATCAAATACGCACGTTAAAGACCCTGTGATCCATGTCAGCGTTCGGTGGGTTGTGGAAGCAAGAATATACCCAGCATGCACCCCACCCCCGAAAACGGACTATGGCTGCCGACATGGTGGGGTACATAACCAAAACGGTCATACACGAAAAATGTTACATGTCTGGCTGAGTGTGTGTGTGTGCGTGCGTGCGTGCCTAAAATCTGACTGAATGACACAGGAAACGAATGATGAGCGCCCACGACAATGGCAGCCGCCAGTGAGCCCTACTGACCCAGGGAGGCGGCAGCCTGTTGTGCAAATGACCCTGAGATTGTAAAGTGCTTGGAGCTTGGTCACCGACCGAGGATAGACACTAGAGTGATGGCCTAGAGGTAACGCGTCCGCCTAAGAAGCGAGAGAATCTGAGCGCGCTGGTTCGAATCACGGCTCAGCCGCCGACTGATATTTTCTCCCCCTCCACTAGACCTTGAGTGGTGGTCTGGACGCTAGTCAAACGGATGAGACGAATAGCCGAGGTCCCGCGTGCAGCATGCACTTAGTGCACGTAAAAGAACCCACGGCAACAAAAGGGTTATCCCTGGCAAAATTCTGTAGAAAAATCCACTTCGATAGGAAAAACAAATAAACCTGCACGCAGGAAAAACAAACAAACAACAACAACAACAAAAAAGAAAAAAAAAAGGGTGGCGCCCTAGTGTAGCGACGCGCTCTCCCTGTGGAGAGCAGCCCGAATTTCACACAGAGAAATCTGTTGTGATAAAAAGAGAAATACAAATAAGTATCCATATCATTCATTCATTCATTCATACAGCTTCCAGTTAACGCTTTGACTGTAAAAGTATTGCCCTGTACGACACAGGAGGGGACGCCACAGAGCATTTCCAGGCTGCCCGGCACAGCAGAGATGCCAGAGAGCTGAAGGAGTCGTTCTACATTGGTGACCTGCACCCGGTAGGTGTTTGTTGCCCGCTGTGGTTTGTGTTTCTCGCTACCTCTTTCCTTCACTGTCACCGTGCTTAGTTTCGTTTTGAAGGCTTTTAACTAGTTATTTATTTATTTATTTATTCATCAAGTTATTTATCTCCCTCTCTCTCTCTCTCTCGCTCTCTCTCCCCCTCTCTCTCTCCGTCGCTCTCTCTCCCCCCCTCTCTCTCCGAGTCTCCCTCCCTCTCCTTCTCTCTCTCGAGGGCTGTTTTCGAGGGCTGGATGAAAAAAAGCATGTATGCTTAATCTATTACCCTCAGAAAATAAAAAAAATTATTCATTCATTCATTCATTCTCCCTCTCGCTCTCTCTCCCTCTCTCTCTCCTCTCTCCCTGTCTCTCGCTCTCTCTCTATCTTTCACACACACACACACACACACACACACACACACACTTTCTTTCAAACCCCAAAACAAACAAGAAATAAACATGCTTAGAATATTATATAATGTCGGGGTTTTTTTTGTCCCGCTCTTATCAACTGAGTTATGTTTTTGTCTAATTTGTCTTTTCTCCTTTCCCAATATATGTATTTATTCATTTATGTCGTCTTGTCAATTGTCTATGTGTTAGAAAAATAGGGGGGGCGGGGGGTGGTGGGGGGGGGGAAGTATATATATAAAAAAACAAAACAAAGAGAAACAAACAACCAAAACGTGTGTGTTTGCGTATGTATGAGGGGGCGGGTTTTGAGGTGGTCGGTCGGACGGAGGTGATGTGATGATGACCTGGACAGGGGAAAAGACAGAAAGGTAGGGAAACTGACGAACAGGAAGAGCAAATACAGTACAGGAAAAGGGAGATAAAAACAAAAGGGTTAAAAAAAAAAAAAAGAAAAAAAAAAGGTGTTTCACATCCACAGCAGGGGAAGAATTGCTCTGTCATATTTACAATCCGTCTGTTTGTCTTTCTGCGGTTGACCGGCCTTTCTTTATCAGTGTATGTGCATGTCAGTGTGACACGAAGAGAGAGAGAGAGAGAGAGAGAGTGTGTGTGTGTGTGTGTGTGTGTGCGCGCGCTCACACTGTACGCGTCTCTCCGGCTCTCTCTCTCTCTCTCTCTCTCTCGTCTCTCACACTTTTGTGGGTTGGATCCACACACACTAAAACAACAACAACAACAACAAA
>NC_134901.1:23324986-23339986 GCF_041734735.1 Babylonia areolata
TATACACGACATGGATGAATAAATTGGTCACCGAATAAAGTTTAGACAGAAATTCTTCTTGTTCTGCTGCTCCCCATCCACATCTTCCTTCGTTCTCCTCCTCCTTCTCTTCCTCCTTCTTCTTCTCATCATCATCATCATTTCTATTATCATTATCATTATCATTATCATCATCATCATCATTTCTATTATTATTATTATCATCATCATCATCATTGAAGAATACCTGACATGGATGAATGTACTGGTTACTGAATAAAGCGTAGACATACATTTTTCTTCTTCTTGGCATGTTCTTGTTGTTGCTGTTGTTGTTGTCGTCGTCGTCGTCGTTGTTTTTGTCAGAATTATCACCACGACGATGACAATACACAGACGACTAAGATGGAATAAAGTATTCATCGAACAACATGTAGGCCAACGTAGCAGCAGCAGAAGCAGCAAGAGGTTTGGGCTGACAGTAATATACGTAAAATAAGCAGTAATTTCTTTGTTTAGATATTCCAGTATCGGATTGGATTCTTAGCAGCAACCACAGCAAGAACAACCTGTAGCGTAGTTCTTAACATTGTGTTTATCAGATCTGTATTTCCCCCTACTTTAACTTTTTTTTAAAAATTTTAAAAATAAATAATCAGATGGAAAGCCCAGTTTGAGCAATCCAATGCCCTTATTTCAAATCAAGGACACTCGCTGATTCACTGTACAGTCTATAAACACACTTTGAAATGTTTTCCGCTGCATCCAGATAATGTATGTGAAGTGCCAGGAGACGTAATGTGCATTAAACTGAGACAAGAAAAATGTCAAAATAGAAATGTCAATTCTTGATGAATGTGTGCCTCATACAAACTGTGTGGAACGTTGACATACGGTTGTTGGCTGATTCAGAGCAATGTCTGACGGATACCCAGGAATTGAAAGAGATGCAGGAGACCTTTTTCTTTGGTGCGTCGCACGTGTGTGTGTGTGTGTGTGTGTGTGTGTGTGTGTGTGTGTGTGTGTGTGTGTGTGTGTGTGTTTCAGTTATATGTGATGTGTAGTTTGCTCTCTCTTTCATTCTCTGTCTTCACATATTGTGTGTGTGTGTGTATGTGTGCGTGTGTGTATGTGTGTGTGTGGGGGGGGGGGGGGGGGACGTGTGTGTGTGTGAGTGACACACACACACACACACACACACACACACACACACACACACAGTGACAGAGACAGAGAGCCATATATAATAATTATTGAAGTTTCTCTATGAAAACGTACATACAAAGGATCTGTACACACAATCAGACTGTCATTCATGCACACATTATCGCCCTTGCCCCACCCCACCTCCACACGCCCGAACCCCCACCCCCCTACAACCCTCCCTCCATTCCCCGGCCCCTCAACCCTCCACCTCTTCTCCCTGTCTCAGGAACGACCCTTGAACAACAACAACAACAATAGGCATTTTTCATCGACACTGCATCTTTAGCATCTTTTTCAACTTTGGATATTCCTTTCTTCGTCCGCCTGTGCTTGGAGACCACAGACCGGCCAATTAAGCAAAACGGAACCTTATCCCCACCCCCAACCCCATCCCCGGCAAACCCCACACCACATGGAGAGGGATGTACAAAAGGCCAGCTGGGAATAGCGCCAGCTATGGATACCACTACTAGATGCATTTTCAACATTAGCCCTTCGCTTGACACCAGACGAAAAAAATAACAAAGAAAGAAACAAAAACAAAACAAACAACAACAGAAAAGTTCGATAAAGACAAAGGAAGGCACAGAACGACTGAGTGAAAGAACAACAATACAATACAATACAACACAATACAAAACAACACAATACAACACAACACAATACAATACAATACAACACAATATATCTTTACTCATCCATTTAGAAATTAATTGTGCGTCACTCACCCAACGCAATATCTCAGCTCATATCCAAGTACAGCACACACACACACACACACACACACACACACATCGTCGAATATTACTGATAGTGAAAAGACGCTAAACAAAAGAACGAACGAACGAACACACACACACACACACACAACCACACACACACACACACACACACACACACACACACACACACACACACACACACACACACACACACACACACACACACACACACACACACAACGTGACAAAGGTCGGACCGACAACTAGGGGAAGACAGCTAACTTGAGACAGCACTCAGTGTATGAACAGCAGTGGAGATCTCTAGTCAGCCCACCTTGTATGCACCAGGGAATGAAGAGGAATGGACAGACTAGTTTCAGTTTCAGTAGCTCAAGGAGGCGTCACTGCGTTCGGACAAAACCATATACGCTGCACCACGTCTGCCAAGCAGATGCCTGACCAGCAGCGTAACCCAACGCGCTTAGTCAGGCCTTGAGAAAAAAAAGGTGAATAAATAATAGATAAGCTTACAAAAATAAATAAATAAATAAATAATTATTATAATATAGAAAAAGGTAGTAGTAGTAATAATAATAATAATAATAATAATAATAATAATAAAATAAATAAATAAATAAATAAATAAGACAACAATGATGATAAATAAGGAAATAAAAGGACAGACTAATGAAAGCCAACCCCTCACTCCCCCACGCCCTCCTCACCCCGTCTGGCAAAATTCGCCTCCTCTGCTGTTCTGATAAAGGTGATATCGGAAAGAAATCCGATTTACGTGGAGGAGGAATTTTGTTTAATGTCCCGTCACACATATTGAAGACATTTTGTTAGAATATCAATGTATCCATCTGAGTATTATCGACCGATTTAGGTATAGATCTTATATCTATGATTTTTTTTTTTAATATAAAACTTACATTTCCGTTTCCGTACCCGAGATTTTACACGGAACAGTATTTTCGCGTGTCCTTTTTATGTTCATGCTCAAGTAATGTTTCCATGTGACACACGATTATTTCAAGAAGACGTTCCTCTCACAGAGAGAGAGAGAGAGAGAGAGAGAGAGAGAGAGAGAGAGAGAGAGAGAGAAATGGTAGACAGGGGATGATAAATCTTGTATCGCGAAGGTGCAGCGAAGCATGTGGTTATTCCCCTTGGGTTGAAGTTAGCCTTCCCCTCACCCCCACAGACACAGACTCACACAGACGCACAGACACACACTGGTGGTGGTGTGTGTCCATCGAGATCGATGATGACCATCGTTGTCATCCAGCTGGGGGATGGGGGGAGGGTGGTGGTGGGGTGTGGGGGAGGATGCTCATGAATCTATCTGTGAATGCGCAGATGGCTGAATAGTCCAATCTGCGCACGAAATGTTCGCTGACAGTTGGGGCAGACAAAGACAGGCATACCATTGTCAGGGAGCTTGTTTGCCCGTGACTTTCTGGCCTGCCTCTTCTGAACAGCTGCAGCAGTCCTGTTGGCCTCGCACAACTTGGCGCCTTTGTGCACAGCAGCACGCCATTTGTCACGGTCCACTGCAGATTCCTCCCAGGAGTCAGGGTTGATATGAAATGCTTTCAGAGAGACTTTCAGAGTATCTCTGAAGCGCTTCTTCTGACCTCCGTGTGATCTCTTCCCTTGTTGCAGCTCGCCATAGAAGAGCCTTTTGGGCAGCCGATGGTCTGGCATGCGCGCCACGTGTCCAGCCCAGCGAAGCTGGGACTGCATCAGGATGGTGAAGATGCTGGGAAGGGTGGCTTTTGCGAGCACCTCTGTGTCTGGGGTCTTGTCTTGCCACTTGATGTTCAGTAGCTTCCTGAGGCATGTTGTGTGGAAGTGGTTCAGCTTCTTGGCATGTCGTTGGTACACTGTCCAAGTTTCGCAGGCGTACAGTAGTGTGGGGAGAACTACTGCTCTGTAGACCTTTAGCTTGGTCTCAAGACTAATGCCTCTTCTGTTCCAGACATTTGCACTGAGTCTACCAAAAGTTGCGCTTGCTCTTGCAATCCTGACGTTCACTTCATCGTCGATGGTCGCATTTCGTGACAGTGTGCTGCCAAGGTATGTGAACCGCTCCACTGCACTGAGTCTCTGACCGTTGACTGTGATGTTGGGCTCAACGTAGGGTTTCCCTGTGGCTGGCTGATGAAGAACTTCAGTTTTCCTCGTGCTGATGGTAAGGCCGAAGTTCCTGCTGGCAGTGGCAAACTTGTCAACGCTGAGTTGCATGTCAGCTTCAGATCCAGCGTTGAGGGCACAATCATCAGCAAACAAAAAGTCTCTGATGATGTCTGTCATGACCTTCGTTTTTGCTTGAAGCCTTCTGAGGTTAAACAACTTGCCATCTGTTCGGTACTTTAGGCCGATTCCAACATCGCCATCTCTGAAGGCATCAGTAAGCATTGCAGAGAACATGAGGCTGAACAGCGTTGGAGCCAGGACGCAGCCTTGCTTGACACCATTTGTGACAGCAAAAGGAGCAGATGTTTCGCCTTTGTCCTGGACTCGAGCCTGCATGCCTTCATGAAATTGGCTGACCAAGGAAATAAATTTCCGAGGGCATCCGTACTTGGCCATGATCTTCCACAGTCCCTCTCTACTCACGGTGTCGAAGGCCTTAGTGAGGTCGACATAGGTGGAGAACAGATCAGCATTTTGCTCCTGACATTTCTCTTGCAGCTGCCTTGCAGCAAACACCATGTCGGTGGTTCCGCGCTCTTTCCGGAATCCACATTGGCTCTCAGGCAAATGACCTTGGTCAAGGTGTGCTGTGAGGCGGTTTAGTAGGATCCTGGCAAGTATCTTGCCTGCGATGGAGAGCAAGGAAATGCCCCGATGGTTATCACAGGCTTGCCGGTTCCCCTTTCGCTTGTACAAGTGAATGATAGATGCATCTTTGAAATCCTGGGGGATCGTCTCTTCTTTCCACATGAGTGAGTACAGCTGATGGAGCTTCTCAGTCAGCACAGTGCCTCCATCCTTGTAGACCTCTGCTGGTATGGAGTCTGAGCCAGGTGCTTTGCCACTGGATAGCAGACGAATTGCTTTCTGGGTCTCAAGAGGTGTTGGCGGATCGTCCAGTGCTTCGTTGATGGGGACTTGTGGGAGACGGTCTATGGCTTCATCATTTATGGAGGAAGGGCGATTTAAGACACTGTTGAAGTGCTCAGCCCAGCGTTCGAGAATTTTCTCCTTCTCGGTGATCAAAGTATTCCCATCTGCACTGAGGAGGGGGGATGATCCTGAGGATGTGGGGCCGTAGACTTCTTTTAAGGCATCATAGAACCTCTTCATATCGTGCCTGTCAGCATATCCCTGGATCTCATCAGCTTTGTCACTCAGCCACTTATCCTGCATCTGACGTAACTTTTGCTGAACAGTCCTGCGGATGGCATTGTACGCATCCTTTTTTGATGTGGATTTTGGGTTGCTCAGGTAGGCTTGATGCAGACAGCGTTTCTCATCCAGAAGCTGCTTGATTTCATCACAGTTTTCATCAAACCAGTCTTTGTGCTTTCTGGACATGGGTCCCAGGGTCTCTGAAGCTGTACTATAGATCAGCTCACGCAGGGTCCTCCAGTCAGACTCCACATTCTGGTTGTCCAGAGAGGCGGATTCCAGACGATCTTCCAGCAGCTCCACAAAGGACTGTTTGATGGTGATGTTTTTCAGCTTAGCGATGTTGAGCCGTTTTGGAGCCTTCTGGCCTTGGGGGCGTCTCTTGGGCTGGATTCGAATATTCAGCTTCGAGACTACAAGGCGATGGTCTGTCCAACACTCGGCGCCGCACATGGTCTTTGTTACACGTACATCTTGCCTATCCCTTTTCCTGACGATGACATAATCGATGAGATGCCAATGCTTTGAGCGAGGGTGCATCCATGACGTCCTGTTACGGGTAGGGAGGCAGAAAACTGTGTTGGTTATCAGCAGTTCGTGCTCTGCACAGGTCTGAAGCAAAAGCAATCCATTTGGGTTGCAGTGGCCCACACCGTGCTTTCCAATCACTCCATCCCAGGAGATGTAGTCAGAGCCAACTCTAGCATTGAAGTCCCCAAGAATGATGAGCTTGTCTGCTTTTGGGATAGCAGCAATGACAGAGTGAAGGTCCTCGTAGAACTTCGCCTTCACTTCATCCGGGTTGGTCATGGTTGGGGCGTAGGCACTGACAATGGTGAGGTGCTTCTGGCCAGATGCCAGTGGGAGTTTCATGGTCATAAGCCTATCGTTGACTCCCTTTGGGATTCCAGCTAGCTTGCTGACAAGTGCTGTTTTTACTGCAAAACCAACGCCAGCCTCACGTCGCTCTTCGCTTCCTCGTCCACTCCAGAAGAAGGTGTAACCAGATCCCCGTTCACAGAGCTCGCCTTCACCTGCAAGCCGAGTCTCACTCAAGGCTGCGATGTCAATGTTGTATCTGGCGAGTTCGGATGCAACTAGTGCCGTTCTCCTTTGGGGTCTGTCCGCGTTATCTCTGTCCAGGAGAGTCCTTATGTTCCAAGCACCAATGGTGAGAGGAACGATCCTTGTTTTTTTCTTTTCTTTCTTGTTGTTTCGACCGCTGATGTAGGGTCCCCGCCAGCCGCGGTATGCTGGCCAGGGTGATATGGAGCAGGCAATTTTTAGGGCACCTTTTCTAGCCCCTTCCTCATGCCAGGGAGGTGAGCAGTGCATTCCTAAAGAGGGCTGCTCAGACGCTCAGACGGCTGCCGAGCTCCATCGCTGCTCCTGTCGACGAAGAACGACCCTATGGCCTGAGCCGCCTGCGTGCAGGTCTGCGACTGCGACTGCCAGTGTACCCACACCTGTCGTTTCGTCGCTCGCCTGTCGCCACAGGACTTGGGGGTGATGAAATGATGAAGGATGAAAGGTCATTTTGGATGACTGATGACTTGCGCGATGAGTTTGTTTAAAGTGAAGAGGAGTTGCGCAACGTCAACCTCACTCTCTCGTCCGGGTCCACCAATTTCCAGTGGCAAGACTAAGTCGAGACGACTGGAGGATGAGCACGGATGCAGTGGATGACCAAGATATCCTTTCGGTGTCTCATCTTGCTCTCTGCACTCCACAGTGCGTTGCTGTAACCGCCTTCCTCTCCGTTGAACCGATAGGTTTCTTCCGCAGATTCTGCCGGATCCAGACTAAGCATGCATGGGTAGACACACCCCGGGGGCCAACTGCGTGTGGCATGCACACAGCACAGTGGAGCTAGATGGCCGTCGGTGGCTCTCCTGAGCCAACGCCCTTTTATGGATCTCCATAAGGGTGTCTAGCCACCCGCCTCACCAGTCCCGGAAGGGAGCGGTGGGAGTGCCGGTTTAGTCGCCGGCAACCCGACCCTGAACAGGTTGTACTGGATTACAGGTTACCAGTAGCAGATCTAATGACCTGACCTGACCGAAAAACAGACACACACACACACACACACACACACACACATTCTTCACCCAGTCTATGCTTCATTCACCCGGTGGAAATGAATCAGGCCTGCATCATTTTGCACGGAGAGACCAGAGTGTAAACTGAATGAACAACTCGAAAACTCTCTCCTCTGCTGCTGCTGCTGCTGCTGCTCTCTCTCTCTCTCTCTCTCCGTATTTATGTCTCCCTGTATCTCCTTCTCTCCCCCTGTGTGTGTTCGTTCTTTGGTTTAACGTCGTTTCACTATAAGTGACCTTAGACGTGTGTATGTATGTGTGTGTGTGTGTGTGTGTGTGTGTGTGTGTCTGTGTCTCTGTGTATGTGTGTGTGTGTGTATTTGTATTTGTATTTCTTTTTATCACAACAGATTTCTCTGTGTGAAATTCGGGCTGCTCTCCACAGGGAGAGCGCGTCGCTACACTACAGCGCCACCCATTTTTTTGTATTTTTTCCTGCGTGCAGTTTTATTTGTTTTTCCTATCGCAGTGGATTTTTCTACAGAATTTTGCCAGGACCAACCCTTTTGTTGCCGTGGGTTCTTTTACGTGCGCTAAGTGCATGCTGCACACGGGACCTCGCTTTATCGTCTCATCCGAATGACTGGCGTCCAGACCACCACTCAAGGTCTAGTGGAGGGGGAGAAAATATCGGCGGCTGAGCCGTGATTCGAACCAGCGCGCTCAGATTCTCTCGCTTCCTAGGCGGACGCGTTACCTCTAGGCCATCACTCCACATAGTGTGTGTGTGTGTGTGTGTGTGTGTGTGTGTGTGTGTGTGTGTGTGTGTGTGTGTGTGTGTGTGTGTGTGTGTGTGTGTGTGTGTGTGTGTGTGTGTGTGTGTTCTCCGTCCGTCTGTCTGTATCCCTCTGGAACAGTTAGACTACACTGAACTGAAAAAACAACAACAAAAACATGAAATTTCTCCACCCTATCCCTCTCAGTCTCGCCGTCCCCGTGACCTCTTCGCCTGATAACCATTACTCCACCAGGAACAGATAACAGCTTCAGTTTCTGGAACGTTGCCAGAAGACCTCACTCACCTGTGTTCATCACACGAGCCAATGAACCCTGACTGCACCGCGTCTACGTCTCTGTCTTTTACCACCTGGAAGATTGTTAACATGATTACCTACACACAGTTCCAGGGAATTGATCATCCCGGAACAGAACGGAGGAAGGTGGCAGAATGGTTAAGACGCTCATCTGCCAATACAGAGAGTCCATGGGGGTGGGGGGGTTGGGGGGGTCAGTCTGGGTTCGAATCCCGCTCTCGCCCTGAGCGTCTGGTCAATCGGATAAGGCAATAAACCGAAATCCCGTGTGCAGCAAGCACTTGGCGCACTGTAAAAGTACCCATGGCAACATGTGGGGTGATGGCCTAGAGGTAACGCGTCCGCCTAGGAAACGAGAGAATCTGAGCGCGCTGGCTCGATTCACGGCTCAGCCCTCCCCTCCACTAGACCTTGAGTGGTTGTCTGGACGCTAGATGAGACGATAAACCGAGGTCTCGTGTGCAGCATGCACTTATCGCACGTAAAAGAACCCACGGCAGCAAAACGGTTGTTCCTGGCAAAATTCTGTAGAAAAATCCGCTTCGATAGAAAAAGCAAATAAAACTACACGCAGGAAAAAATACAAAAAAAAAAGAAAAAAAAAAGGGTGGCGCTGTAGTGTACGACACGCTCTCCCTGGGAAGAGCAGCCCGAATTTCACACAGAGAAATTTGTTGTGATAAAAAGAAATACAAAATACAAAAAATGAAGTGTTGGCCTCTGGCAAAATTTTATCGGAGGAATCCACTCCGATAGGTACACAAAGAAATGCATTTCACTCAAGGCCCGACTAAGCGTTTCGGGTTATGCTGCTGGTCAGGCATCCGCCGAGCAGATGTGATGTAGCGTATATGGATTTGTCAGAACGCAGTCACGCCTTCTTGAGTAAGTGAAACTGAAACTGCTAAATTCGTGAAGTATCAGTGTGTGGCATGACTTCATGAAGTCACAGCAGGATGCCCAGGTAAAGAATGGTAACCTGACATCCTGACCTGTAAGCTGTGTTTCATCTCAGTGAGGTGACAGCCCTTCACTGACATCCTGACCTGTAAGCTGTGTTTCATCTCAGTGAGGTGACAGCCCTTCACTGACATCCTGGGACCTGTAAGCTGTGTTTCATCTCAGTGAGGTGACAGCCCTTCACTGACATCCTGACCTGTAAGCACTGTCTTATATCAGTGAGGTGACAGCCCTTCACTGACATCCTGACCTGTAAGCTGTGTTTCATCTTAGTGAGGTGACAGCCCTTCACTGACATCCTGACCTGTAAGCGGCTGTGTCTAATATCAGTGAGGTGACAGCCCTTCACTGACATCCTGACCTGTAAGCTGTGTCTTATATCAGTGAGGTGATAGCCCTTCACTGACATTCTGACCTGAAAGCTGTGTCTTATATCAGTGAGGTGACAGCCCTTCACTGACATCCTGACCTGTAAGCTGTGTTTTATATCACTGAGGTGACAGCCCTTCACTGACATCCTGACCTGTAAGCTCTGCCTTATATCAGTCAGGTGACAGCCCTTCACTGACGAACATACTCGTCATTAGCAGTCAAGGGGTTAAAAGGTCTCAGAGCTGAAGGAAACGTGGAGGCGGTGCAGCTGTTGATTAACACCCAGTGTCGATTGTCCCTGGCAGAGAAGAAAAAAAAAAAGATAAAACCTTCAACGTTGCAGAGATTGCTGCCTGGGTCAAACGTAGCGGTGGGCACCTGCTTTTGCTTTATTCTACTTTTTTTTTCAAAGCTTTTTTTCTTTTTCGTTTTGGACAGTTTCAGAGAGAGACAGAGACAGACAGACAGACAGACAGACAGAGAGGTTGCGTGAACACGTGTCTGTCACGTGCTTCAGCCAGTCCACATCAGTGTATTCCACTCAGTCAATCGCAGAGAAGCCTCGTCTCGGGGGGCGGCCAACATGACCCACTGGAGTAAGAATCCGGTGTAACAGCCTAAAACTACCCCCCACCCCCCATTCCGCCTCCCCCCACACCTATTGCGGGGTTTTATCACGAGGTTATTTAGGGCTAGCATTGAATGACACCCCCCCCCCCTTCCCCCATCCGGCCAGCTGTATATATATATATATATATATATATATATATATATATATAGAGAGAGAGAGAGAGAGAGAGAGACAGAGAGAGAGAGAAATATATATATATATATATATATATATATTATATATATATATATATATATATATATATATATATATATATATATATAAAAGGGAGTGGGGGTCGAACTGGACTAACCTTTATTGACCCCCACCTCGTCTCCGTTATAACTTGTCGGAAGCCGATGGTGGCAGAATGGTTAAGACACTCATCTGCCAATACAGTTTCAGTTTCAGTTTCAGTAGCTCAAAGAGGCGTCACTGCGTTCGGACAAATCCATATACGCTACACCACATCTGCCAAGCAGATGCCTGACCAGCAGCGTAACCCAACGCGCTTAGTCAGGCCTTGAGAAAAAAAAAAGAAAAAAAAAGTAAATAAATAATAGATAAATACATAAAAAAGAACTACTACAACTAATAATAATATGTATAAGACGCAAAAACTTGATGAAGTCAACTATAAGCGTGCAAAAAACAAACAAAAAACAAACAAAAAAACAAACAAACAAACAACAACAACAACAACAAATAATAATAAAATAAAGAAATAAAGAAATACAATGACCGTAAAGGTGTGGTTTTGATTCGCCAGTCTCGCGGGGGGTGGGGGGGGGGGTCATTTCTGACTAGTTGAATTCCACCTCTCCTCCCCTAACCCCTCCGGGAGTCAATCAAGGCTGGTCTACATAATCCTCTGGGTTAACCTGGGCAAGCCATATTTGACCCCGGGATTGAAACCAAAGGGGTCTGGGGAGGGAGGGGGGGGGGGGGTGCGAATAGGCTGCTACACCGGATCAATCAGAATCGGGGGAAAGGAGGAGGGAGGCGAGATAGCAGGAGCGTGGGGTGGGGTGGGTGGGGGTAGCGGGTGGTTGCAGGAAGGAGTGGGGGTGGGGGGTGGGTGTTGGTGGAGAGAGGTTTGGTGCACCGGCTAAAAGTGCAACGTGTGGAAACAGAAACTGACAATCGATTCCACTGTAGCTGTCTCTCCTCTCTCTCTCTCTCCCTCTGCCTCTCTTCCCTTGCATGGCAAATGGAACTGATGTTTGAGTGACGTGCACGCTCAAAGTGCTATTCACTGATGTTTCCAGTTTTGGAAACGTGACAGGGAAGCGCGCGCAAGCACACACTGACTCAGTGACACACACGCACAAGTGGTCTGTTGGGAGCTCCCAAATGCGCGACAGCACACGCGCGTGTGCATTCAAATGGAGATATACAAGCCGCAAACAGGGTGTATATATATATTCCAGTCGTTAGTGTGTGTGCTTAAGTATCTATGTGTATAATTATAACAATGATGAAATATTCATTTACACCCGCCTCCAATGTATGATTTTCAAAGTGTATTTCTATACGTGTGCATGCGTATATGCACATGTGTAACATCATGCAGTCTGAACGCTTTGGGATTGTGGTCAACAGTGGTCAGCAGTGGGGGAATATGGACGTGGGGGGGAGCATAGACCTGGGGGAACAAAGACCCAGAAAACGTAAATTTGGGGGAACATAGACCTGGCTGAAAGAAAATTTGGGGGAAACATAGACCTCGTGGAACATAGATCAAGCTGACTCCCAAATAAACAAGCAAGGCAGTTCATGCTTATCTCCTGAATACCTTGTCCCAAATACAGGCCTCCCTCGTCGAAGTTCTGAGCTGCCCCCCCCCCCCCACACACACATACACACACACACACACACACATAGAGTAATTTGGATCGTTGATGTTTATTTCTGACAACGTGTTTCATACCAGTAGCCTTACTTCCAACCTATCTACTAATTTCTCATTACTGGATTGCGGACGGAACGAAAACTGCGCATGAATTCTACGCTGTTAATATCATATACAGCTAGTTTGACCGGAGTTGTTAATTGCTAATGACTGAGGACGTTTGTGTACGAGTGGTATTGTATTGTATTGTATAGTGTTACCTTTTTGTCACAACAAATTTCTCTGTGTGGAATTCAGGCTGCTCTCCTCTGCGAGAGCGCCTCTCCGCAGTGCAGCGCCACCTTTTTTTTTTCTTTTTCCTGTCTGCAAGTGCATTTGTCAAATTGTCAAAGCCGGGATTTTCCCACAGAATTTCCCCCCCCCCCCCAAGGACAACTCTTTAATTGCCGTGGGTTCCTTTACGTGAGCCTGTGCTAAGTGCTGGCATGCTTCACTGACACGGGACCTCGCAGGTTAGAAGAATAGAATAGATTAGAATAGAATATGTCTTTATTACCAAGTGTACCGGGGTCACAAGGAATATTGGGGGAAGGGGGGGGGGGTAGGTGGGGTAGGGAGGGGGGGATAGTACATAACAAGGTACGAACATAAATTGAAAACCATACACAAACACAGATACAGTAGAAATTAGGATACATACAAGTGCATATCAATATAAAAAAAACGTGTGTACTCACACATGCACGTGCTGCACTCTCTCTCTCTCTCTCTCTCTCTCTCTCTCTCGCACACACACACACACACACGTTTGAACAGAGGTCGCATATTACATGTGGAGGGGGATGATGACTAGATCTTCAGGTAGATGGTTGGTTTATCAGCTGTCAACCGTCTCTCCCATTCCCCTGGCACAGGGTCGGCATACCGACCGAAAAGGAGCGAACTGTAACTGACCCAGTCTGCACAAGCTGACGAGGCGTTCATCTTTCATGATGCTGCTTTGGTAAATTGATCTCTGAGAATCCGTCTGCGGCTGGCACGGAGAAGTTATCGATTGGATTGTATCGATGAGCACCAGAGCTATAGAGAGAATGCAGAATGGTCGCTGCTCGCGCTGGCTTGTGTGTGTGTGTGTGTTTGTGTGTGTGTGTGTGTGTGTGTGTGTGCGCGCGCGCTAGTTGGAAGTGGTACACGCATGGATCATAGGCAGTCGCACATAGTTTTAACTCACTCAGTACGGCCAGTCCTCTCTTATCCTCTACACAGACCCCTCGGATGTCCAGTGGGTGTCTGAATGACCCAACTTTTAGCTTCCGTCGCCAGAATTGTGGTATTCTTTGTCAACAAACACCTCTTCAGTATAAGAGCCTTCCACTTGCAATATTTTGATGGTGGTAATTGGGGTGAAACGCTGTTAACGTCGTCTCTTTCGCCGTTCGTACGGAGTGAGTTAAATTACTTTACAGATAGAGAGAAGGAGAAAAACACATAAATCATACATAGGCACAGACAAGCATAGCTTTATATTACTTTACAGATAGAGAGAAGGAGAAAACCACACAAAAATCATCAGTAGGCAGACAGACAGGCATAGCTTTATATTACTTTACAGATCAGAGAGCAGAGACCACTTCCCTTGTCTTTGTGATTCCCCCCTCCCTTCTCCTCCCACCTCTGTCAGGAAAAAAGGGGAAGTAATGGGGCGGAGGTGGGTATGGTGAGGAGCGGAAGAAGAAGAGAACAACAATGATCATCATTATTATCATTGACTACTACCACTGACTAATACTTGTAATGAAGAAAGAAGAAAAAAAAAAAAAAAAAAAAAAAAGAAGAAGAGGCAAAGCCTTCGAGACTCACTTGTGCTTCTCGCTTTATCTAGTAAAGGAATCATGAAGAGAGAGAGAGAAAAAAAAAGAGATTTAAAAGTTTCGTTTATTTATTTATAGTCTGTTCATCTAAGATGATGATATTAGATTTGAAAAAAATCGTTGAAAAGTGCTCTGTATTAAATGTGACATACAAAATAAGTTTGGGAGAGATGTGAAAAAAGACATGCGAGCAGAGCAGCGTGATCGAACCATGCATGTTCAGTTCCGAAGCAAGCAGACTTTATCTGCACTGCTGTGGCGCATTTGACGTCATTTGACAAAATTTAATCTCTAAAGCAATGTTGACGTTTTCTTCTTCGCGCGATAAATAGATGTGCTTGTAGCGGACGCAATAACGCTGTTTAACCCATGTTTTTTGTGTGTTCATTATATCTCAATTATTCTTTTATTTCGGTGGTAAGGGAAGCGTTGCCATCTCTTCAAGCACATGGCAACACATGGTAGATCTCTAGATCTGCACGAACCAGTCTACAACGGGCTGAAAGAAACGATTGATTCAATTCTTTTCTTATGTGTTCATTGCAGTTAATTCAGTGTGCATTTTTGAATATTTATACAGTAAACATGTTGTTGGTGTAGTTAATATCTCTGTATGTGTTCTCTCCAGAATTTGTATTTCTTTCCTTTTAATTGTGAACAAGAAAAACGAGTTCATTTCTTCGAACACAACCTACCTTCTGTTAACTCAGTGGGAAGCGGTTTTTAGAATTTTCGGATTTCGGAACGAATCTCAACGAAATAAACCGTTAATAATTCGGAAATACGGCTTAATTCGGGAGACTTACAACCTGTTATTCGTATGCCTTTGAATTTTTTTCATACTATGTTTAAGCCAAATTTGGTATTAGCAGACAAAGTATTACCAGAAAAAATGGCAACGTTAAAGTTTATCACGGACACACACACACACACAC
>NC_134901.1:23342486-23352486 GCF_041734735.1 Babylonia areolata
ATATACTTTAATTGATAACAACGTATAGCACATACATTTAAAAAAAAAAAAACAATTTGAAATCATAAACCTTGGCCTCATTATCCCCCTACCCTCACCCCCTCCCGCCCCCAGAGAGAGAGAGAGGGAAGAGTACAACTGAACAGCAGATCGCTTGTGTCGGTAACTCGATCCAGTTTAGTGGGAGTTTTTTTGTTTTATCTCACTGCACTATCGTGACTCTGACTGCTTTGATCTTCCAGAAACGTAAAAGCAATCCGAATAAATTTGATTAAATTAGCATGAGCATGGCACATATTGTATTCCGGGCACGGTAAAGCAATGAAGAAAAACAAAACACCGTCCGCACCTTTAATCTTTTGTAGTTGATATCCCAGCTGACCATAAAGAGCATTACCGAGGCTGATAAATTAACATTTTCCCCTTAGAACCTGAAAAAAAAAAAAATCTGGAAAAAAAGTACAAGTACAGTAACATTCATGTACATAAACCTGGGACAGTCTCTGACGATGACTATTCCGTCAATTTTTCCAGAGAATTAAAAAAAAAGAAAAGAAGAAAATTATTCATAAAATTGTTAAGTATACACAAAGGGCACACAAACCTGGCAAAGAGCTCATCACACCACCTACGCGCAAAGGAATACAACATAGTAATTTAAGCGTGCACAATTATGAAGCACAGAAAGAAAGAAAAAAAAATCAAGGCTTTCGGTAGATCAACAGGTAGAACATTAAAATAATTAAGGGAAAATTGGACCGGAATAAAATGGGGATGTGAAAGGGCATGAAGGGGGTACCATTCAAAGGAATATTTGGGTCAGCAAAGGGTAAAAAAATGGACCGGAAGTAACAGGAAAGGATGTGTATTGAGAAAACAAACAAGAAAAGATGCGAAATAAATCCGAAAACCGAATCAACATGTGACGGGACAGATTGGAATGATTAATATTGATAACGGTAACTGAACAAAAGAGGCCGGCAAATCAAAATCAAATTTCGGTGCTGAGAGCCTCACCGACCACCAAGACCATCTAAATGCAGCAGGCAACTGAGTTTTGACTCACTTGTGTAAACAAAGTGAGTCTATGTTTTAACCCGGTGTTCGGTTGTCTGTGTGTGTGTGTCTGTGTGTCCGTGGTAAACTTTAACATTGACATTTTCTCTGCAAACACTTTGTCAGTTGACACCAAATTAGGCATAAAAATAGTAAAAATTCAGTTCTTTCCAGTCATCTTGTTTAAAACAATATTGCACCTCTGGGTTGGGCACAAAAAAATAAAAAAAATGAAGCCTAATTATATGCAAACTGCATTTACTGTTATATTTATATTTTTTGTATTCTCTAAACTTGGCACTTTGATATGATATTCTGACCCAACAACTAGAGCAGTCATTATTATCATTTTATGTTCAAACAGGAACTTCTTTTGCTAAGCATGAAAGTTTGATTTATTTTGTAAACGTTTTGGTGCAGATAGTAAAAAAGGGAAATTACTCTATATATTAATGCTAGGGGACTTAATTTGCTTTAAACTGATTTTTCTCATCTTAAACATTACATTTTGAAATTATACTCAATACATAAAAAGCTTGGATTTTTATTTTATTTTAAGTGTATCACAAGTGAGTCTTGAAGGCCTTGCCTCTCTTGTTTTTTCTTATTGCGCAGCTGAATGCAGAAGCCAATATCAAGACTGAAAACGACGATAACACAAAAATCTAAAACGCATGTGCAGTATAAGTTCCTGCGACAAAACTTACAAAACCAAACCAAGACATTGGTAACTGTGCCGATGAACAATGTAACGAACGCGTCACAGCCAGTTGGCTAAGTTTTTTCCCCCTCTGGTGGTTTGTTTATTGTTGCTTACAGTCCAGCCGACCGCACAGGTCGTCACACCATATCAGGAATGTCAAACTATACAAAGATAAACCCACAAAACACGGTTCATGACATTATCCTAACCATTTAGCTCCTCAGGGCAAACGCAACTAGGCCGTGCTGAGGACTTCAGCCATTCCGCTTAATCTATCAAACCATATTATTAAAAAAACATACAAAATCAACAAAACAAACATTTCAAACTCCAACAACAACAACATAAAAGGCCAAGTGGGCAAATGGACAGCCAGTGTCCATCCCAATGTTGGCAATTTCACGACCTAATCGCCAGAGCAAAACAGCACACATAGTACATCACAGACTGCGGAAAAGAGAAAAAAAAAAAAGTGTCAAGGACTGCCTGAAAAAAGAAAGAAAGTGCAATGGACTGGGAAGGCAGAAAAAGGAGACAACAGTGAAGGAATTAAAAAATAAAAAAAAGAGGGGGGGGGCAAAAATTAAGAGAGCAATATTACAGGAAATTTCTAGCGCAGAATTTCCAGAAGGTAGGGATGCTATTTAAACTGAAAGACCTTCGGCATTTCCACGGGGGGATATCGCCTCTGCTCTAATATATATATATAAGAAAAAAAGTATTTCTTAAGTATATTCGAAAATTTTGAAAAATACAGAAAATGCTATCATTACTATCATCGTCATTATCGTTATAATTGGTCTGGTACAGTGTAGGTGGTGAGGGGCAGCTACCATACGAGTGTTCTCAACCACACATCAAATCAAGATCAGTAACAATCAAAACACACCAGTAATCAAACCATATCAGTCCAACAAGCATATAAAAAAAGATAATGATAATCATCATCTCATCATCATGTTTATTTACATAGCACCTAATCAAATCCAAGCGCTTTACAATTACGATAGTTCCAATTAAAAAAATAAAAAATCATCCATCAAAACATCCAGGCTGGTCCAACTAAGGAAACAAATATGACGAATTATGACAGGACGTTGCATCAAAAGCACATTCTCACCTCTGTCTGTAGTAAACACCCCCAAACCAACTCGCACATTCAAAACCAAAATGGGAGTATTTTTTTTCCTGGGGTGTTTGGGTGAAGGTGAGGGTGGAACATTTTTTTAAAAATCAACAACTGAGTATTGTGAGACGATAGAAAAGTAAAGAGTACGGGAAAAGGCAGGAAAAAGGAGTGACAGACATTGTTGCTTAGTGTACAGCCATAGGCACGGGGTCAGGACTGCTCACTTAATAATTCAAGCGCGTTCAAAAAAACAAACAAAAAAACAAACAATTGTTACCTCTTGAAGGACCCCGCCCACCCCCACCCCCCCAAAACACACCAAAAAACAAACAAACAAAAAACAACAACAACAACAAACAACAACCAAAAAAAGCAAAACAAAACAACCCCCCCAAAAAAACAACAACAACAACCAAAAAAACCCCAAAAAATCCAACAACAAAAAACAACAACAACAGGAAAAACCAACCCAAATATAAAAAAACCCAAAAACCTTGCATTATCATATTTCACATGCACTTTTCATTATGTATTATACTTTTTGTATGTTGTGACTATTTTTGCTGTTTTTGATTCATTGAATCGCAATCTTTCTATATTCAATACATTTTACTGTGTCATATAGACTAAAAATGAAAAGGGGGGGGGGCGCGATTCTGAAGGGAATGGGAATGGCTTGAAATACAAAATATGAGCAACTGATGAGAAGGGGCTAGACGTGGCAAGCGTAATTCCATCCGATTTGAGACGGCCGATAAAAAAAAACAGGAAAACGGGTGAAGTCAGTGAGACAGTTGTTGGTTTGGAAATACTAGGAAGAATGGCGTGTTGCGAGCAGGCAGTTCGGTGGACATGAAAGTGAATGTGACTTGGTGGGAAGAGAGAAACAGAATGACATGAAAGGAATGGAGGCAGCACTACCTTGGGGATTGGCTGGGAATGGCAAAACGAAAGGAATGGAGCCGCAAGGTTTAGAAAGGCTAATGGACGGGACAGGGTAGATGGTTTGTGAGGCCGAGACAGAGCTGTACGCCGAGTCGACGAAAACGGAAATGGTAAGCCAAATAAAAGCAAACAGCGGAAGTTTTTGAATTTCCAGTTATCTTTGTAAAGCGAAGTGCTTTATAATTGCGTGCTCTAGAAGCATCCTATTACAATAACAGAATAGAAACGGCAAGAAAAGTAAGACCCAAGAGTGATAGTTTCGTGAGTGGGAAAGGGTGGGAAGCTGTAAAGTCATGCTCGTAATACAGAGAGCGCGGAAATGGAGTCTTATGGACAAAAAGACGGAATGGTTTGGAATGAACAAATATAAAGGAAAATTGTGTAACCGATATAAAAAGAAGAAAAAAAGAGACAGCTGTATTTGAATTGGTACAACGGAGTGGATAGAAAACGGAATGGAAACAGATCGATGTGATAAGTTTTAAAACATTCTGATTTTAGGCGGAAATGATTTTTAAAAAAATAATAAAAATAAAATGAAGTGTTCAAACGGAAAAGAATGGACATGGAAAACTGCAGCCTGGATAAAAAATAAAAAGAGTTGTGAAACAAATACATATCTGTTTAATAGGCCTTGTGTAGTTCAAGGAAAGCTGGAATTAGTGGTGCACCAAGTATTTTTAGCTGTGCACCAAGTATTTTTACCAGTGGAAAGCCAACGACACAGTGGCGAAAATGGCTAAAAGTATATCACCGGGGAGGGAAGCTTTTGTAAAGAGAAAGGAGTTAAGATGGAAGTGCATCTGATAATGGGAAAGACAGAGAAACCTACGCATTCAGAGATAAAGGCAGAGGAAGGGAGGAGGGAGCGGTGGGAGGAGGGGGGGGGGGGGGGGGGGGGAGAGGAGGGATGGAAAGGGATGAGGTTCGAGAAAGGCTTGGTGGTGGGAGGTTCGGATGCTGGCTGGGGAATGCCTGGGTGTGAGTATCTTAGGAACCGAACATCTGAATCTCCAATTTTGAGAGAGGAAGGCCAGGAGTTGTTTATAGACAGTCTGCTTGAAGAAATAATGATAGCTTCAGTTTTACAATCATTTAACTGTAGTTTGTTTTGATTCATCCAAGCCTTAACGTCAGCAATACACCGTTGAAGTTCCCCAATGGAAGAGTCAAGATCGGAAAAAGTCGTTTCTTTGTCGAGTTGGTTATCGTCAGCAAAGGCATGGTGATTTACAGAATGTTTTTTGACAACATCTAAAAGTGGTTGAGTATAGAGAATAAACAGAACTGGTCCTAGCACAGATCCTTGCGGAACGCCATATATAGGTGTTGATGGGAAAGATTGATGGCCATTTACCTGTGTCTGTTTCTGTTCTGTTTGTAAGGTAGGATTGGAACCATAACAGTGCGGAGCCAGAGATGCCAAAGGAGTATCTAAGTCTGTTTAGCAAGATAGCATGGTCAATGGTATCAAAAGCAGCAGAAAGATCAAGCAGTGTAAGAACACAGATTTTACTATTGTCAAGGGATGTTAAAGTACCATCCATGATCTTTACAAGTGCGGTTTCAGTGCTATGATGAGGTCTGTATGCTGACTGGAAAGGGTTGAGTACGTTGTTGTGAGTCAAATGGTCACTAAGCTGCAAAAGAACGAGACGCTCTAACAATTTAGACAGAAAAGGAAGATTTGAAACAGGGCGGTAGTTCTTTATATCGTCAGAATCAAGGGAAGGCTTCTTTAGCAGAGGTTTTACCAGAGAACACTCGTATGAATCAGGAAAGTTTCCAGAAGTTAGACAGTCATTCATTATGTTAGTCACGAAAGGCAAGAGGATGTCAAGGCAATCAATAAATAACTTTGAAGGGAAGGGATCAAGTTCACATGTTTTAAGTGGAGAAGAGAGAATTGTGCGTTTGACTATATCTTGAGTCACAGGAGTGAACTGGGTGAGAGGTCGACCATGGAAACAGGGTTCACTGAAAGGAGGAAACTTAGCCAAGGTTGTTTCTTATCGTACTGACTTTTTCCTTAAAGTACTGAAGGAAACGGTTTAGAAGTTCAAATAGTGGAATGATTGTGGGAAGTGGTGATGATCTTTTCATTCCAAGTAAACGGTTAGCAACCTCAAACAAACGACCACTCGAGTAGCTTTCTTTGATTTTGATTTTGTTACAGTAGTATGCCGTCTTGGCATGATGAATAATCTTGTGGCTGGGGCGTGGTCGTCCAGTGTGCTGGTCATGGCTGAATCCAGAGCTGCAGCAGTAAGGGTGGAAGACGTCAGGCTGGAGAGACGGGTGGTCAGGTCCTGCTTCAGAGCACAGCAGTCAGGTTACGTGAAGTGACGTATTTTGGTTGTGAACATGGAACGCTAATATGAAATTGACTGAGGACACAGATGTGATCTGAGTTGAGGTCATGGGACACCACTGTGTTCTCCACCCAGCTGTCGTCATCTCTGTGCACCAGCCAGTCCAAGATGTGGCCTTTTTCATGGGACGATTTAGGACACTGATGCGTCTCCCGGGACACCATACGTTGTCTCAAGGCATTGTGATGGTTTATCCCCCTTGGATGCCCCGTCATTCTCTGATGGACCTTGTCAGTCCCCCCCCCCCTTCCCCCGCACCCCCCTCCCATCTCACTTCTGCTGGGTGATCATTAACTCAGCCGTTGAGCTTCAGGTTAACGGGCCAGATGACGGGTTTTCAAGTGGATGGGGTTTTCCCTCCCCTCACACACGCAAACACTTACACCTTGCCTCCTACTGCCCGTTTTCTCTCTCTTCTTTTGTACCATAAATTTGCTGACATTGATCTGTCAATATAGACAAGAACCTTCGTGAAAGTACGCGTCTTTCAATTACGAGTCTTTCAACTCCATTAAATCTGCTGGCATTGATCTGTCAATATAGACAAGAGCCTTCGTGAAAGTACGCGTCTTTCAATTACGAGTCTTTCAACTCCATTAAATCTGCTGGCATTGATCTGTCAATATAGACAAGAGCCTTCGTGAAAGTACGCGTCTTTCAATTACAAGTCTTTCAACTCCACCTAATGACCGCCCTGTTTGCACAGCTCTGAACGTAGCCCAATGGCTTGGGCTCAGGGCGCCCTGAACGTAGCCACTGGTAATTCGTCTTGGTTATTTTATGACAGACAGGCTTCCATCCTCATCTCCTGTCCACAAGGCTGACAATGGCTTCCATCAGTACGTACAGTACCACCCGGAGCGAACACACATGGACGGGAATGACATGTTTCTCTGTCAGACGATGGGAGCTATCAGTATCAGTATCAGTAGCTCAAGGCGGCGTCACTGCGTTCGGACAAATCCATATACGCTACACCACATCTGCCAAGCAGATGCCTAACCCAACGCGCTTAGTCAGGCCTTGAGGGGAAAAAAAGGAAACTAATGGTGTGGAATGAGAAACTGGGTAAAAACACACACACAAAAAAACCCTGCTGACAACGCTCAACCCTGAGAAAGTGGAGAAAAAAAAACCCCTGCTGAGAACGCTAAGATTATTGCGCCCAGAAAGAACAAAGAAGCCCCACAAACCAACAATCTAAGAAACAAAGGTTTGTTCTCCTCAAAGAGAACTGCTATGGAGTTGATTTATTTCTTTAATTTAAAAAAAATTGTTTGGTCAGTCAATCAATTCTGTTTGTGGTATTTGTTCGCGTGTCTTTCGTCATACATTTGCTGATGGAGAGACTAAGGCAGCCACAAAAGGCCATGCACCCAGTGAACAAACACAACAATCAGCACGTGCAGGTCAAACAGCCAGTCAGCACTTAGTTCATTCCGTCACTCTTTCCAGACCCGCTAACAGCGAGCAAGAAAAACGTCACAACGGAAACTGTTTCCCTGAACAAATGACCCCCCTCCCCTCCCACACACACACACACACCCCACCCCCCCCCCCCCCCCCCCCCCTCCTGCAAACGAACTGCTTCTGGAGCCAACTGAAAGATCTCTAAACCTTCCGACGCTGATAACAAACACGTGCAGTTCACCGGAAGTGGGTCTACCATTCGAGGAACAACACCCCGTGCGCGCGCGGGAAAGTGTTCTAGCATCAACAGGTTGCCTCCCTTCGCCAGGGTGTAAGGCCGGGCATTGCTCGCATTTGGAACGTTGTAAGATCGACTGATTTCTGCGCTCCCAAGTTAAGATACACATTCTCGCTGCCCATCTAAACCTGTTGTTGTGTTCGCAGTGAACTGTTAGAATGACCTCACTGCTTCCTCTCCTTTGGGAAAGTTATCCCTGTCGCTCACACCAAAAGAAGGTCCGGTGTCCATGCTATCCCTGACTGTACCTGTCGGAGGTATACCTGACTCTGTTCATCAGAGATCAATTTTCTTCCCCATTTCCCGCCTCCAAGACAGATATGTCTCAGGTCCCCTCCGTCAATAAGTATACCGATACAGTCCAGACAGATCTGTCTTAGGTCCCCTCCGTCAATAAGTATACCGATACAGTCCAGACAGATCTGTCTTAGGTCCCCTCAATAAGTATACTGATACAGTCCAGACAGGACTGGCTTTTCAGTCTGAAAATGACAGTGATGAAGAGCAGTCTGGGATAATTAATAATTTACGGGGGAGGGGGGGGCAGCTGCCAGCTGCGCTCAAAGCAGTCATTTACCATCACTGAGTTTGGCATACACAGCACCGCCCAGCAGACAGCACAGGGTCACACTGGGACTGACAACACAACACACAACACACCTGTCACAACATCACAACCACGTCACACAACACACCACAACACGTCACACAACACACCTGTCACAACACAACCACATCACACAACAACACAACCACGTCACACAACACGTCACACAACACACCTATCGCAACAACACAACCACGTCACACAACACACCTATCACAACAACACAACCACGTCACTCAACACTCCTATCACAACACAACCACGTCACACAACACACCTATCACAACAACACAACCACGTCGCACAACACACCTATCACAACACAACACGTCGTACAACATTCATATCACAACACAACCACGTAACACAACACAACCACTTCACACAACACTCCTATCACAACACAACCACGTCACCCAACAGAACATCACAACACAACCACGTCACACAACACATTGTCACAACACAACCACGTCACACAACACAGTCACAACACAACCACGTCACACAACACATAATTACAACACAGCCACGTCACACAACACACGTCACACAACACAACCACGTCACACAACACACCGTCAAAGCAGAACGACGTCACACAAAACATCATCACAACTCACAACACAACCACGAAACATATCACACCACCACGACACCGCCACATCACACAACAAACCCTTGTTGAACAGTAGAAAATAAAAGAAATAATCCAGAGAGCAGTTACAGTCATATCACATCACACAAAATGTACCTTTGGCGCAGATCAGTCCACCAAATTTATCGCCAAAAGATAAAAACAACAACTAAAACCCCCACTATCTCTTTAAAAAGCAAAGCAAAACAACACAGACACAACACACACACACACACACACACACACACACTTCTGGTATAGTTTCGATGCAGAGATGAAGCGACAGTGTCGATTGAGAAATGCATTGACAGTGTCAATGGAAAGATGCATTTGATTGATAGGGTCACTACAGAGACATGCATTGATAGCGAACGATAGAAAGACGCACAATGTCGACAGCGAGGTGCATTGTTAGTATCAACACAGAAATGCAGTGATAGTGTCGATAGAGAACTGCAGTGGTACTGGCGATAGAGAAATACATTGATAGCATAGAGACAGAGATTATTTGATAGTGCCATTAGATAGATGCGCTCATACTGCCAACAGACAGATGCAGAGATGCCCTTAGCAGTGTCGATAGAGAGATGCACCCAACAGTGTCGATAGAGAGATGCACTTAGCAGTGTCGACAGAGAGATGCACCCAACAGTGTCAACAGAGAGATGCACTTAGCAGTGTCGATAGAGAGATGCACCCAACAGTGTCAACAGAGAGATGCACTTAGCAGTGTCGATAGAGAGATGCACTCAACAGTGTCGACAGAGAGATGCACTCAACAGTGTCGATAGAGAGATGCATTTAGCAGTGTCGATAGAGAGATGCACTCAACAGTGTAGACAG
>NC_134901.1:23357486-23392486 GCF_041734735.1 Babylonia areolata
TGATAGATTCATATATGGATACTAAAATAACGTCAGTCCTTGGCAAGGGACCAAGGGTGAAAGATTCAAATAAGGATACTTATTTATCGCCAATCCTCGGCCAGAGACCAAGGGTGATAGGTTCATATATGGATACCAAAACAGCGTCAATCCTTGGCAAGGGACCAAGGGTGATATATTCAAATATGGATAATTGTATATCAGCAATCCTCGGTCAGAGACTAAAGTTGATAGATTCACATATGGATACTTATAATAGCGCCTGTCCTCAGTCAGAAACCGAAGTCTAAACGCTTTACAAACACAGTCATTTGCCTTTTGGCGCTCATCATTCGTTTCCCGAGTCATTCAGTCAGGCTTCAGTCAGCTACTCTTGCTCTATATGGGGACGCGTTAGTCCACCATTCCACCATCCTCAGTAAAGCTCATTAAAGGCTCACTATAGCGAGATGTGTTCTGATGTGTGTCTTTGTTGCCAACAGCAGATATCAGTAGGCCTAACGCCCATCTGGTGTGTGTGTGTGTGTGTGTGAGCACATCCGGGGCATTACTAAACGCTTTCCGCCAATCTTCAAGATCGACAAGTGCATCAAGCATGTCATGTACAGTATATCCTTAACCAGATAGTTTACCTTAACGGAAAGAACGAGTTCTGATTGGAACAGACGGGGTGAACGCATCATGAAACAGCGCAGTGTTGGCATGAGTGACTCAGCACTTCGCTCCGTTAGGGCCAACCGACCACGTAAAGGCCCATGTCACACGTGGCGTTGTTTGTTCACCTTGCTCGTCATCAGTGGAGAAACGGGGCCGTGTGAACTATGTGAACAATGTGAACTGTGCCCTGCAGTGTGTTGTGACTGCAGGTGAAAGGCCACGTCTGTGCACTGAGCTGACCCACAGCCAGGCCTGGGTCAACACCAACAGTCAACGAAAACAGCAGAGACTACACGTGTGTTCGAAACCTCTCTTTTTGTTGGCTGTGTTTTTCTTTTCCTCCGCCTCGCCCCCCTACCCCACCGCTGCATTTCCAGGCGGTTTTGAATGTATGCCATTTCCGTTTCATTTCATAAAATGGCCACAGAAGACTTTGGCTGATAAAACAGTTCAGAACGCTACCGGACTGGAAAGCGACAAGAAACTTTTTATTGAGTGAGAGTGCCCACTCTAAAACTGCCGAAAGCGATACTCAGATATTCCAAGTAATTCGCTAGCAAAATCGAGGTCGTATGTGGACAAGTGACAGCCACAAAGGAAGCTGGCCGGCCAGAAACTCATGCACTCGTAGCACACCACACAGCAAGTTCTGATGATGAGTTTCCCCTTTTGGAGCAGATTTTGCTTCGTAGATTTTGTAATAAGGCACACATAAGTCTGCAGATAACTTTCCCGTTTTGGAAGTCGCCCCGAGAGGCGTGCCGGAGAGATTGATCATAACATCGATCCAGACGTCGTCAACAGTCTGGTTCTCTCAGCTTGTCAGTGTGTCGCTCTCTTTGTGATACCATCCATTGTGCGCACGAGCAGTGTGTAAGCAAGTAGTAGTACACTTGGTAGCTATGCATCACAAAATCAAGCTGTACCATATCTACATATCATGTTCCTGGACAATGCTAACATTTCTCATGAATGACACGATTAAAAAGACTCATGTGAGTTAGACAAGTCAAGCAAGATTGTTAGCTGCTTCCATATTTGGTCATGACATACACTACTGATCTTCCCTGAATTGCATTGACTGAAGGAGACAGACAGTGATATATATATATATATATATATATATATAAGATAGGCAATAAAAAGATAGACATATAAAAAGACAGAGAGAGAGAGAGAGAGAGAGAGAGAGAGAGAGAGAGAGAGAATTTCGTTCCATTGAACAGAACAAAGTTGTTAGTTATTTGTCAGTTTTATTCATCTAAAATACGCAATATTCAGAATCTCATTTTTGGGAACATCACACGACAGCACAAAACGATAATGAATTCATGATGGACATCAGTGGGGATAACATTCAAAATACTTTGAAAGACTAAACATAAATGCACATAAAACAGGTACACGATGTATCGCACGAATCGTCAACTTATCGAAGCCATCAGGGATTGAAAGACATAACATATTTAGTCACCATGTCATATAAACCTGGACATGGCTGTCTCTGTTGACTGATCATGAAGCAGTCGCTGGTTTGCCAACAAGCCTGACAACACGATTCATTCACCGGGTGTGACGCGAGAGCCGACGCGCACGTAAGAGTAACTCAAAAGCTGAAGTTACATCCTGGTTAACTTTATTTTTTGTGTGTGCAGTTGTTTCTTTAGAACAGAAATGGTTTCTGAGAAAAAGGAAATCTACTGTTTGCATATAGGTTACCACAAGGTGGTATGCGTCGCCAAGCTGAACTGTTGTCTAACTACGCTCAGCATATAATATACGATATCAGCACAGTGACAGTGCAAGACAAATTAATGACACTCAACAGCTTCTGTACTGTACTGTACAGTGCAAAAAATATGGATGACTGTGAAAGGAACTCTCAGCACCCAACACGCAAGAAATCCACCTGTACTGATATGCACGTTAGATAACATTACAAGAAAGTCGTCATCACAGGCTTCGTTCGTCGATCAGTTTGATAAAAATATTTTTTACTCCCCATCTTATTACTAAAAAAAAGTAACAAAACGAAAAAAAAAATCAATAAAATTATTTTAAAAAAATCAATGCATAAACACCCACACTCCACACACCCACTGTCTCTCCCATTCACCAATATCTGTATAACAAGCAAGGAAACTGCGAGCACTTCAGTTAGAAACGGAATGTTTCCTGTTAAAAACAACAACAATGCGTCCGTGTTTCTTGTACAAACAGGTTCATGTAACTCCAGCAGTTATAGCCAACAGCAAATCCGTGATCTGAGAGAGAGAGAGAGAGAGAGAGAGAGAGAGAGAGAGAGAAATGTTAAGCATATACACTCTCATTTCAGCGTGTGAACTTACAAGCGGGTTACTATCGTATCATTCAATCATATACAATATCACACAACTCCTTAGGTGACAAAAAGGAAGTACTGAAAGTCACTGTTGATTCATTCCAAGTGTGCTCGAGTGCTTTACTGTTGCTGTGATATTTAAAACGTGCAGTTACCGATACTGCCAACAGAGAGGTTATTAATTTTTCACTCACACAAACAATCCCAGTGTCTCTTAAAAACTCAACCAACCACGTAGCTTCAGTACCAGTCGATTTTCAACAAAACTTTCAGGTGTGGCGGCCTAGTGGTAGCGCGTCCTAGGAAGCGAGAGAAATCTGAGCATACAGGATCGAATCCTACACTTGTCAGAATTTCCTCTCCCTCCACTAGACCGTAAGTGGTGGTCTGGACGCTTGTCATTCGAACGAGACGATAAACCAAGGTATAACGTGTGCAACGTGCACTTAGCGCGTGTAAAAGAACCCAAGGCAACGAAAGGGAAATCCCTGGTAAATTTCTATAGAAAATTCCACTGGCAGTAAAACAAATACACTTGCAGACTGCACTGCTGGTGACGAGCCCTCCCCGGGAAGAGCAGCACTAATTTCACACAGAGAAATCCGCTGTAACAAAAAGTAGCACAATACAATGCAATACAGAAGAATATGATACAATACAATACAAAATACTTTGAACTTTGAGTAACATCCAACAACAAGGACATATCCAGCAAATGAACCCTACAGAATCTACCACCCACAACAGGACATTAAGGATCAATATGCCAAGAAGTTGCCTTCAGTTCTTTCACTTCAGTTCATCTTATCCACATCCCAGATGGTGTTATCTCGGGGCTGAACTCACCAAAAAGAAAATGAACAGTTAAAAAACTACAATCAACAAACCCCTCCCCCTGTCTTCTAGACAACTATATAAAAGCGAACAATATGAGCAATAAAAACAAGCAGATCGTGAAAATAAAACTTATCAATCTTTCACAACACACACACACAAACATATATATCTATCTATATATATATATAACACTTTTTATTTGCCATATTATAAATTATTCATAATAAAATTCTTGCTTCCTGGGTTCTGGGTTAAAAAAAAGGGAACTAAAACCAAACTGTTAATGTCATTTAACGTCCAGGCTTAAAGAAAAAAATGGAGAGACGTTTCCTTAAAAAGCAAGTAACTTGCGTGAAAGGCAGACAGAATACAGCAGAAGGGAAGAAAAAGGGGGGCTTGGGGTTGAAAACAGAGGCGTGGGAACACTGAGCCAACCCCTCTGTTTCTCCATGTCCGGTCTACTAACTATATTCAAGCGCAATTTATGCGAAGTAACACCCACAAAGGTATCGCCTTACAGAGGTGAATTGACATACCAAGTATCAAACACACAGAGACGATTTCTATGTCTGTCCTGGGACCGTCTTCGCTGACAGTATCAGTAGCTCAAGGAGGCGTCACTGCGTTCGGTCAAATCCATATACGCTATACCACATCTGCTAAGCAGATGCCTGACCAGCAGCGTAACCCAACGCGTTTAGTCAGGCCTTGAGAGAAAAAAAAAGTAAAATAAACTGAGATGAAAACAAACATGCATCCACAACAGAGCACAGCAGACCGATATATCCCTGGGACGGAGAGAAAACCCATAGTTTTGTCCGATTGTCCAGTTCGGTGTCAGGAAACAGGCAGTGAACAGTGAAAATGAATACAACCATCTACTGAAAGCGTGGAATATACTAATGATGAATTCAACCTAGTACATTTGAACACACGGACACACACAAACACATTCATACATTAATACAGAGACATTTGAACACACGCACATACACACACACACATATATATACCTTTATACACAGAGAGAGAGAGAGAGTCGATTGAAATCTTAACTATGGAAAACGGCAATGATTCAGGAGTATTAACATCTGGTGTAAGCTACAGCGACAAAAGTCTGAAATCGAAAATTTCACTGAGATTCTCAAAGCTTGCTCGGGTCGGAGTAATAAAAATTCGTTCGTTAAGAACACAGATTTTTGAGACATTGACATTTCGAATATATGCCACTGTACGTGAATTACATTCAAAGAAAGTAATGAAAAAAGGTATAAACACATACCAGCCATTAAAAATATCGAGCAGACCACACAAAATCTGTTACAAATTCACAAACACTACCAAACCATTATAAAAAAAAAAAACCTCACAAAAAACGATCTGGTTAAAGTTTAAACATCATACCGACCGTGTGCATATGCACATACCTGTGTGTCTTCATAATTTTGTTTTACAAGATTTGGGGAATCATCATATAAACGTATCGAGGAAATGTTACCAGTGTTAACCCGATCAGTGAAAAGTGAAAAGAAATCCAACGAACAGCCTTGATTCAACCCACAGAAAAGCTCACTAAATGATATGGTGGACAAGCCGGAATGATTATACAACTGGGCATAAAATGTTTTTTGTTTATTTATAAAAACACAACATCATCCTACCAATTGCACTTTTTCACAATTCACATATCAAATTTACTGTCATCTTCACAGTACCAAGCACTATATAAATTTGCTGCAAAGATTCGTGAGGCAGTCTGATAAAGTCAGGCCAAAAACTGAAACGGTGCAAAACCTGACCCCCCCCCCCCCCCCCCCCAGACCATTTGACTTTGTTAATAGTTATCGTGTTCCGTAACGGATTCTAAAAATTCAACACAGTATTGTGTAACTGTATTTTTTTCTTCACGTTTTTGGTCGTACCTGTGAATGTGTAGATGCGTGCTGATGCGTGGATGGATGCGGGTAACCAAACAGACGCTCAGATGTGGGTCTTTAATGCGCTGGAATCCCAAGTCACCGCCTTCGCGTGTTTGAGATTCACTCTTTTAGGGATTCATGTTTTGTAGTGCAGATCCCCTTTCCAATGCCTACGTCTGACGTTTAAGTCATTGTCAATTGGGTCCTCTCCGGCCTCAAGCTATTTCAGCAATCCGGTCTTATCGACTCAACAAAGTTACATATTCTTCACACAACACGTACACGTACACTGCCTGCTACGTAACAGAAACGTACACACTGACTTTGCACGGAATGAGTGTGTCTGAGTGTATGCGTGTGCATATTTCAAAGCACTCTAACAATCAGATAAAAAAAAAAAATGCTGAAAATCCGTCTGAAAAGAAACCAAAAGGGTGAATCCACTCTTTCAGTTAAACTAATTCAAACTTGGGAGAAAAAAAACAACAACTCGTGTAGGAATGTGTATTGTGAGCGTTCTCATAATTATGAAAGCGTGCGCATCAGGATAATGTGTGAGACTGTCCAACTTTGTCATACGCCTGACCCGAATCATCAAAGAACAAAGGAGCAAAGAGATCACACCTAGATGAGTACGAGCACTACCACTTCATCAACAACACCATAAACAAAGCAACCGACACAAACTCACTGGGGTTTTTAAACATGTATTACTTTCATAAATACTTTCTCATTATTTTAACTTTGATCAGTACCGGTTTACAACATCATCGCACTGAAACGCACCATCGATCTGAGAATCCAGTCCTCAAAAAGACACTGGGTAAAGACAAGTCCAATGAATGAGACAAACTTTGTACTAAGCGCGCCTGGCAATAAAATCAATATCCAGATCACACCCAGTCACCGAGAATCTCAAAATAACCACATATCCTTATTACTCAACAGTTGCTTGTTTTTTTTTCCCGTGAATATAAAACTGTATGATTCTTCTTCCAATACAAACTGAACAATAACAACGAGTTTACAACATATCATTATGTCAAAGCCCACACTGACAGCCACAATTCAGACAACACCAGATAAATGACCGATGAAAAAACACCACAATGAAGATCGATTACTGTGAAGAAAACAACACCCAACGTTGATTCATTGACGAGTTTTTCCTCAAAACAACCAAGCGCTCAGTCTTCGTCTCTTTTCTGGTCTCTGAGAAGGCTCCATTTTGTGCTGATAATCTTCTTTCTGTGCTGATAGTTTAATATCATCATCTTAGACGAACAGACTATAAATAAATAAACGAAACGAAACGTGCTGATAGTCTTTATTGCAATACATGCATTCGAAAGACAGGAAAATGGCAAGCGGGAAGAAAGAGAGACGAAGAGGGAGAGAGAAAATGAGTGAAAGAGAGAAAGGAGGGAGGGAGGGAGGGAGGGGCTGGAGAGAGGGAAGGGTGAGGAGGGAGGAAGGAGGGAAAGAGGGAGGGAGAAGACAGAGCGACAGAGACACTGACCGACAAGGACACAGAGACAGAAAGCGGAAAACAACAACCAAAGAATCGATGCTCAAAACCCAACAGCTGTCCAGTCACCTTCCTGTCAGTCACCCCTTCACCGTCCACTCAACTCCCACTTGTATCCCCTCATCCACACACGCCAGAGACAGACAACTCTACCCTGACCAAAACTGAGCCCCCCACCCCACCCTCAATCAGACTGGGTCTCCACCACCCCTGGACAGACCACCATATTGCTGGGACCATCCACCTTCAGAACGAAATTGTTCGTCTTCTTCATCTTGACGAGGGTATCTTTCCTCTCGTCCGCTAGAACCAAGGTGTTAATGTCTGGCAGGCTGTTGTTTTTCCTGTTCACCTGAACCAAGGTGTCATCTGTTTTGTCAGACTGGACAGTGGAGTTGTCGGTCTTGTCAGACTGGACAGTGGCGTTGTCGGTCTTGTCAGACTGGACAGTGGAGTTGTCGGTCTTGTCAGACTGGACAGTAGAGTTGTCAAGTTGGACAGTGGAGTTGTCGGTCTTATCAAGTCGGACAACAGCGTGCTGGTTGTCAATCGGAGGGTTGGTCTGCTGTGGGTGGACCCGGGTGCCGTTGGTCTCGCCCCCCTGAACGATGTTGGTCCTGCTGCCCGGGGTGCTGCGCACGCTGAGGGCGATGGTGGAGTCCACCCTCGTCGCCTCCTCGTCAGTCTCGTTCTCGCTGGACGCGCTGGGGTCCGACCCGCCCCGGACACCCAGGTGGTGGGAGGGCTTGGGCCAGCTGTAGCACAGGTTGTTGCACCTGTGCCTGTTGAACACGGACGTCATGCCGCCATGCCCCTTGTCCGGCAGCCCCCATCGCTTCTCCGTGGAGTGGAAGCAGGGCGTGGTCAGCTTGTAGCCGTCCTCACTGTGGATGCCCTGCAACATATGGGACCGGAGGCGCGTGCTGATGATTGACGACGCCAACAAAAATGATCACGGTCGAGAAGGAAAATAATAATGATAATAATAACGAGAAGAAGAAGAAGGGGGGAGGAGGAAGACGAGGACGAGGAGGAGGAAGAGGTGGTGGGAATGATGACGAGGAGAAGAAGCAGTAACAACAGCAGCAGTAGTAGCAATACTAATACTAGTAGTAGCAGTATAAGTAGTAGTACTAGTAGCAGCAGTAGCAGTGGAAAATGAAGAAGAAGATGGCGGAAGAGAAAAAAACAGCAGTCGTAATAGCAGTAGTAGTAGTAATAGCAATACTAATACTAGCAGTAGTAGTAATAATAGTAGAAGGAGGAGGAGGAGGAGAAGAAGAAGTAGCAGTAATAACAGCTGAGGTAGTAGCAATATTAATACTACTAGTTCTACTAATAGCAGCAGTAGTAGTAAAGAAGAAGAAGAAGAAGAAAACAACAAAGGAACAACAACAACAAGAACGAGAAAAAGAACTACACTTGCACAACCTAAAACCTCCACTTAGACCAATCCAGCAGCTGCAGCTGCAGAGGGAAACAGCCCAAACGATCCGCCTTACTTTTTAGCCGCTGTCCCTGCCTGGTGAGAAAAGGAAAGACAGAAAACTTTCCTCCCTCCTGACCCACTCCACCCCACCCCCTTCCCTCAAAGAAGCCTAACAGGGAGTCTCAACAACAAAAACTGGAACGAAAGGAAATCCAAACTGGGATGCCGAATGCAGCATAAAGGAAAGCTTTCTCCACAGAACTATCAAAATAGACCCTGCGCGCACACACACACACATTCACACACACAAATATGCAAGGGCACGCACACGCACTCAGAAGCGCGCGCACACTAACATACACCAAGAATGACGTTCTTACCTGAAACCCACATAGAACAAATTTTTCTCCGGACTCCATGTAACTAAAGTGTAGAAAGGCATCCAGAGAGGAGGGGTCCTTTTTTGGACGCTCACCGTTTTTCTTTAGGAATACCTCGAACTGCACACACGAAAAAAAAAAATCATCATTTTTCTGTACAAACAAACGTAAACCTTATTTCCATTGTTATTATGCACATCTAATTTCGAAAAAAAAGAAAGAAAAAAAAGGTTGAATTGTCCCTCTGAAATCAACAACACAAAAAGTTGATTTGTTTCCTGCAAAATGTCGTCCAATCTTTTTGATCTCTGCGATGATTTCTTCTGTGTACGTGGGCTGCAATTATTTTTGTTTTCTTTGATTTGATGATTGACTTTACTACCTGACCAAAAGTTATAAAAGCTGATACAGATTTAAAAGGTATTCTCGTTCTAAAGAAAAATGTCTTTGATCTCAACAAAATCACCTTGGATTAAAACTGAATAAACTATGCCTGTGATTTTTCAGATAAAAGAAAACTTCTCATTCGTAAGCACGCGCGCGCGCGCGTGCGTGTGTGTATGTGTATGTGTGTGTGTGTGTGTGTGAGAGAGAGAGAGAGAGAGAGAGAGAGAGAGAGAGCGGGGTAGAAGCGAGAGCGAGAGAGAGAGGGGCGGGAGCGAGAGCGAGCGAGCGAGAGAGAGAGACAGAGACAGAGGGGGGGGGGAGAGAGAGAAGACGTGAGAACACACATACAAAACCGCAACCCATCCATAGTAATAATAACGCTTTTTCTCTAATTTCGTCACGTAACTGATTGGTAATGCGATACAGCAATAATGATGATGATAATAATAATAACAGCAACAATAATGATAATAAAAACAATAATAATGCAGCGGGAAAAACAGTGATTTGATTAATAAATTTTGTTGTGATGGGAAAAGACCCGATGGATCTGGCTGCACTTTGATAACATTCACCCCAGTGAGACTGCACATACATAGACTCAGACACAGACACATACACAGACAGAGACACTAACAGAGAGAGAGAGAGAGAGAGAGAGAGAGAGAGAGAGAGAGAGGCACAGACACACATACACACACATACCTGAGAGAGAGGCATAGACACACATACACACACATACCTGAGAGAGAGCGGGGTAGAAGCGAGAGCGCGAGAGAGAGGGGGGGGGGAGCGAGAGCGAGCGAGCGAGCGAGAGAGAGAGAGAGAGAGAGAGAGAGAGGCATACACACACATACCTCAGAATCAGTGTCGTGTACTAAGTTCTCCTCGATGAGGACCCATTCCTGTTTGTCCAGATTACGGCTGTGCCGAAACAGGTATGTACCCATTCCAAACCTCTCCACTGTGGATTTCAGAGGCAACGTGAAGTTGATCTGCACACGTGACAAAGACGGATGCTTTTAGGTCGAGTACATGATAATATAAAGAATGATTTTCCTTCAGCTTTGGTTATTTCTCAAACAGTTCCTACTTCCCTACTTTGAAAGCCAGCAAGGGGGTGAGGTTACAAACTAAGGAGAAGAGAGAGAGAGAGAGAGAGAGAGAATCTTTGGTAACCGTGTGCAACACATTAGGTCTTCACGTGAGAAATCCCATGGCTCAATGGGTAACTCTGAAACCATCGGGAAAGTCATCTTTAAAATATTCTGGAAGTTTGCCGCGCACACACACACACACACACACGCACACACCACCACCATTACCGCCACCACCACCACCACCACCAAGACACACATGTGGACAGGGAAGGCCAGTGTGTCACATCTGTCAGACATTCATTGTCTCGACAATCGATTTCCACGCAGACCATTAACAAATTGATCTTCATGCAATGAATGCACAATGGATAACCTTCTTCCTGAAAACACATCCACTTCACGAGCGAAGGAGATTCGTCTCCCCTGAATTTCTTGACAAAGACTGTGAGGAATGCGTCCTGTCCTCCTGTCTCCTTCATTTGGGTTGAGTTATGGACTCGTTGGGTCTGTCTGCCTCTGTCAATTCACGTTTACAATTCACAGTTGATCGTGCCAAACCTTGGCTCGCCGCGCATGTGGGCATGTGCCTCTTCCTTGTCTTCAGTTTCTCCAGTTATGCATGCGTGTGAATGGTGCAAAAGCGCTTTGATTTGTCTATGCACAGGATTCAGCACTATATAAATACCATCATTATTATTTTTATTTTTATTCTTCTTCTTATTATTATTATATCCACAGCGATTATGGCAAGACTGTAAACGAATCGTTGCGTCACTGAATAAATGAAACTGCCATCAGTTACAAAGTGATGACAGATCACTGAAGGCCCAATCAAAATAACTTCGAGGTGAATCAAGTGCACCATACCCTCGAATCCATTTGGCTACCGTGTCCTTTTAAGAAGGCACTCGAACTACTCGTATTGTCTGATACGTTTCAGGCAAACTGGAATGGGTGGATCCTCTGTGTAGTTGGAGGATTAGAGTTAAGGACAGTAACGAACATTTCAGCCACAAAATGTCTGGAAGAAATAGTTATCCAAGAATAGAAAGCTTTAGATTAGGGAGACTGCTAACTAGAACCTGGACGTGGTAAAGACAGCAATTGTTATATTACCCGGATCATTGCGCTATTTGCGAAAAATGAACAACAACAAAAAACAACATAACTTTAATGACATGATTTTCCCACGACTTGGAACGTATCCATACACCATTACTAACAATTTCAGATTCTCCGTCCTGGCATGCGTTTTGTTTGTTTGTTTCTGTGCGATCCCTTTCGAAATTCTCGCCCTTTTTTTTTTCAAACTGGAGCTGTGAGACGTCAGTGTGTGCGAACGAGTGTAAGCGGAATCAGTCAGTGAGGGAGAAAATGGTTGGTATACAGTTTCTGGACCTGGTCTCGCAAAAATGGCAATTGGCAGCAACATATTTTCCCATTTTCCCAAAGCTCAGTTATGAAAACAGAAATTGACTGCAACAAATTCAACCCATGAATCTTGTAAAATGGAAATTGACAGTAACAGTTTTCCCCACATCAGTTATCAAATGTAAATTGACAGCGACGTATGTTGCCCACGTGCAATTATCAAATGGAAACAGCAACTTTTTTTTTAATTCCCTACGATGCGATTATAAAATAGCAACTAACAACATGTTTCAAATCCAGCGCAGTAGCATTTCTGGATGACAGCAACCCTCCCCCACCCCCACGTGCGGCTTGAAAATAGAAATGACAAATCACTGTCCAGTTATGACACCAGCCTGTAGCAACATGAACGTGGGAAAGGTCGATGACCATGTTGACAGGAAAATCGCACAAGGAGAAAAAAATGACAAAGCTGACGATAACGCTGACCCCCACTTCCCTCTGCAATTTACAACTATTTTTCATCTCCTCGATGCGTTTCCCCTCTCCATCCTTCTCTCTGCAGTCGATAACAATATTCTGCAATTTCCCTGTGCGGTTTTGCCGCCCTCTCTCTTCACCATCCATCCCTCCACTTCTCATCCTTCATCCACCTTCGCACCTCTCTCTCTCTCTCTCTCTGTCTTTCAAGGGTCGTTGAGAGGTCCTCTATTCTGACGACAGGGAATCCGGACCGCGGGGAAAACGCACGAACGGCCAACAATCGTGGTCGGAACCACGAACACGACTTTGTCCGGTCAAGCACTAGCTCGACTTTAGTTCCACAGGGCATTGCCACCCTGATACTTGTCTATCTGCAGGAGTCTGTCAAACCATTTTTAGATCCCTTGCAATTTGCATACAGGAGAAACAGATTTACGGATGATGCAATACTGTTTGTCTTGAACAAAATCTATGAACACCTAGACAAATCAAAGACCTGTGTCCGCTTGATGTTCTTTGATTTTTCTAGTGCTTTTAATACAATTCAACCTCACCTCTTAGCAAAAAAGCTGATGCACATGGGACTCGCTTTTCCGACGATTTTATGGGTTTTAGACTATCTTACTAAAAGGCCTCAGTTTGTAAAATTAAATGATTTTATGTCTACTGTCTCTTTCACAAACACAGGTGCACCACAAGGTACAGTCCTCTCGCCTTTTCTTTTTACCTTGTATACGGCTGAATGCAGAAGTCTGACCAATTCGTGTCCCCTCGTTAAGTTTGCAGATGACTCCGCACTGACAGGACTTATTACTGATGACGATGACACTGACTACCGAAGAGAAATTGACAGGTTTGTGAACTGGTGTGAAGAAAATTTCCTTGAGCTGAATGTTGGCAAAACCAAAGAGCTTGTAATCGACTTCAGAAAAAAGAAATCAACTTTAAGTAAAATCATCACAAAAAATGAAGTGGTCGAACAAGTAGACTCATACAAATATCTCGGTGTGATAATCGACAATAAGCTGTCTTGGAATGAAAACTCAACTGCACTCATTAAAAAGAGCAACAGTCGCATGTACTGTCTTAGAAAAATGAAATCTTTTAATGTATGCAAGCAGATGCTCCAAATGTTTTACACATCTGTTGTCTGTAGTGTTTTAACATACGGAGCCGTGTGCTGGGGGGGAAACCTGACCAAACATGACAAAGACAGGTTGGAAAAAGTCATTAGGAAAGCGGGTGGGGTGGTGGGTATAAGACAAGACACCTTTAGCGACATGCACAATAGAAAACTGACTGACAGACTAATAACAATTTTGACCGACGAAAGACACCCACTACATGATGACATTAATAGCAGAAGGTCAGACATAAGTGGTAGGTTTAGAGCTCCACGCGCAAGAACATCTCGATACATTAATTCATTTATTCCTACAGCCATTCGCGCACACAATCAAAACATCCAATACACTAAGTGAACCCTCCCACCCCCCAAGCCCCCTCGCCACAGCAACACCTGAACTTCACCAGCAGACGAGTGTATGGGAGCAGACATTATGCGTGCATGTGGGACTGAGCGGGTGAGCACGGGCAAGCATTTCTGTGTGTGTGTGTGTGTGTGTGTGTGTGTGTGTGTGATCGGAAGTGATTTTTAAATATTTTCTTATTTTACTTGGATTTCATGTATCTTAATGTTAATGTTATAATCTTATTGGCGTGACATATGTTATGTGCATGCATACGTTGTTTGTGTGTGTGTGAGTGTGTGTGTGTGTGTGTGTGTGTGTGTGTGTGTGCATTTTACTTATATATACGATTTATTCCCTTGATGTTTTTTTAATTTATGTATTGTTGTACAATACTTTATGGTCTTAACGTGTGTGTGTGTGTGTGTGTGTGTGTGTGTGTGCATGTGTGTGTGTGTGGGTGTGTGTGCGTGCGTGCGCGCATGTCATTTTTAGTCATCTTATACCCTTTTTTTGTTTTTTGTTGTTGGATGTTTTCATTTGTTAATATTGTTGTGCAATACCCTATTGTCTTAACATGAGTATGTGTGTCTGGGAGGTGGGGGGGGGGGGGGTTAGTATATCGTCAGCTATTGGGAATTCTTATTTGACTAGTTTTAATCTCTTCTTATGTTGCGCATGATTTTATGCCAGTGTTTACAATGAGCCTGTGATTGCACAACTTAATTTCCATGTGGATTAATAAAGTGTTTTTGATTTGATTTGATTTGATTTGGGCAATGTGTCCGACAATCAGGACAACTTGTCTGACACAAACGCCAACATCGTGCATGCATCCTGGACATGGTTCAGTTTTTCCTGCATGAATCAAAAACTCTTTATTCTGGGCCAGGCGACTGAAAAAGGCGCTGACATTTTCAAGGATTGACGTGATAATGAGCCTTCACTGCACACACGCATGCACGTGCAGAAGTAAACGAAGGCCATGATAGTCCTAATGTCGTTCACGTCTGAAACACACAAAGCAGCACTGTGGTTCAGAGATAGTGAGTACGGGGAAGGGAGGGGGGTGTAGACGGAGACAATAATGCACTAGTGTAAGAAAAAAAGAAGTAGCAGAAGGAGAAGAAAAACAAACCCAGCCTGCAAAAAAAGAAAAAGAAAAAAAAGAGCATTTATCTTATAGAAGGAGACTAACGCTTTCAGCAAGTGTATCCATACTTTGAAGGAACAAACTTGGGAGGGAGGGAGGGGTGGAGAGAGAGAGAGAGAGAGAGAGAGAGAGAGAGAGAGAGACAGACAGACAGACAGACAGACAAAGAGAGACAGACAAAGAGAGACAGAGAAAGACAGAGAAAGACGGCCAGAGAGACAAAGATACATAGGGCCGGGAGAGACAGACAGAGAGAGAGAGAGAGAGATAGGGAGATAGGAAAAGAGAGGCGGAAAGCAGAAAATGTATGTTGCTGTCTACTGAACAACATGCATACACTCGCACAGAAATGAAACGAACGAATAGTAAACACACACACACACACACCGGCACACACACACACACACACACACATTTTCTTATCATTCTTCAAATGCTCCCCTGAGCAATGAAATACCCGACCAGTGTGCACAAAGCAATAACTGCCGAAGCAGCGGGAAGCTGGGTTCAAAACAAATTAATACCCGGGCTGCTGCAATTAGGCCATCCAAACCACCTGATGCTCCAACCCTCAAGTCTGGAGACAAACAGGATGTTGGTTTTTCCGAGGCCAGTGCGAGGGCGGGAGGGAAACTGAAACGATAAATGGAGATTTCCGGTTGTTTGGTTCTACGTCTTTTCACCGAGACTGATACTGATAATGAGAATTTCTGCTGACGCGGATCGGAAGCCTTCCTCATTTCGCTGTCTGCCTCTGTGTGTGTGTGTGTGTGTGTGTGTGTGTGTGTGTGTGTGTGTGTGTGCGCGCGCGCGCGCGCGTGTTTCTCCATCGATCTTTCTCGCTCCCCTCTCTCTGACTTCACGCTTATCTCCCGTCTCTTTGATCGGCCTCCCTGCTCACCTCCTCACCACTGATCCTTCCTCAGTTGACGTGAAGAAGTAGCTTGCCTGCTCCTCGTGAATACAATCTGGTCGAAATCCTACATATGTCTATAATATAACAAACGAGGTCCTTCCTCGATCTGGACTAATTTATATCTTTTCCAAGCGCGAACTGCTATCTAGTTACGCGCTACAGCTATCCTTTTGATAATGATAAAACTATGAAGATTTCTCAGTGATACACACTCATCACGTGGAGGAAACTTTACTGTGTTTTGGCGTGGGTATGGGGAACGTCTGATGTATGGTTACGCAACATGACGTCATTTTTCTCGAGCAGGCTTCGGAGTTGAACGACAGAGTTTGCGCGCCCTACTTTACTCCAATAACTCTTTCATATTATAGCAAATGCTTTGTTGCTCACATTTGGACCTGATGCAAATTCAAACCTGAATTCCCGAGTCGTGTGTGTGTGTGTGTGTGTGTGTGTGTGTGTGACAAGTCAAGTCAAGATTCTATTTCATGATGGTAAATTCAATACGCAACAATTGCTTTAAAAAAAAATTTTAATTATTTTTTTTACATCAAGTCATCAATGAAAAAAAAGGGAAAAAAAAGGAGAGAGAGAGAGAGAGAGAGAGAGAGAGAGAGAGAGAGAGAGTTTGTCCTGTATCACCACACACATTTTTTCAGAATAAATCGCCATGCTCATTGAACAGTGATCATGTTACTACTGTCTGTCAGTTCAACCAGGAGTTTCGAAGGGGGAGGAGGAGAAGAAGAAGAAGAAGAAGAACAACAACAACAACAAAAGCAGAAGAAACGTGTAACTACCAGTTCGATATTATCCTATGATTACAAACCAAAAAACATCTGTCTCAATCTACAGCTGACATAGACTGAGGTATGTAATCTATAACGAACAGCGCGCGCGTTCAACCAACCCCTTGACTGTTACAACTGTAGAATTCATGGTCATTGTGACGTCACTGATGACATCATCAAACGAAGGGAAATACCCCCGGAAGGCTGAAAATTCACACATTTGATCTGGAGTGGTATATCATCAAACCATTTTTATCAGGGTTTTTTTTTTTCCAGCTCACTGTTCTGGATGACTTGAAACACCATTTTCTACTTCTTTATTTTTACAGCAGTCATGGGGTTTACATACGAACACACGGACAGAGAAAGACAGGTTAAGGCAGTCAGAAACAAACACACAGACAAAGACAGGTTAAGGCAGTCAGAAACAAACACACAGACGAACATACAGACAAAGACAGGTTAAGACAGTCAGAAACAAACACACAGACAAAGACTGGTTAAGGCAGTCAAAAACAAACACACAGACGAACACACAGACAAAGACAGGTCAAGGCAGTCAGAAAAAAAACCCACACAGACGAACATACAGACAAAGACAGGTTGAGACAGTCAGAAACAAACACACAGACATAGACAAAGGTTAAGACAGAAGCAAACACACAGACAGAGGAAGACATGATAAGGCAGTCAGAAACACACACACACGCACACAGACGAACGCACAGACAGAGGAAGACAGCTTAAGACAGTCAGAAACAAACAAACAAACAGACGAACACACAGACAGAGGGAGACTGATTAAGGCAGTCAGAAAAACACACACACGCACACAGACGAACGCACAGACAGAGAAAGACAGCTTAAGACAGTCAGAAACAAACAAACAGACGAACACACAGACAGAGGAAGACATGATAAGGCAGTCAGAAAAACACACACACGCACACAGACGAACACACAGACAGAGGGAGACTGATTAAGGCAGTCAGAGACACACACACACACACACAGACGAACACGCAGACAAAGGATTGTGACATGTCCGGGAGGCCTGCCTGCGGAATGCGACCTTTGCAGAGCACGGACGTGGGTGTAATAGAGAGACACGCAGAAGTGGGTAGGTGGGAAGGGGGAGGAACGATCGAACACACACACACACACACAAACATGCACACACACGCACACACATTCACACACACCGTGACACAAACACGCACTCAAACACACACACTGACACACACGCGCGCGCGCACCCACCCATCCAATCACCCACACAAAGCCAACATGATCCCGTGACACGCCTACGGACCACACACAACGCTACTTCGCATCCCCCTCCCTCATGAAAACAAGACGCATGAGTCTGACACCGTTCTTTCTCCTTTGGGGTTCCCCAAGAGACTCATCGGTCATCCACACCCTTACCTATATATTACACACACACACACACACACAAACACACATATATATATGTGTGTGTGTGTGTGTGTGTGTGTGTGTGTGTGTGTGTGTGTGTGTGTACTTATGGACAACTCGGAAACAAAAACAAACAAAAAACCACAAACAAACAAAACAAAACAAAACAAAAAGCAAAAAATGAAGAAGAAGAAAGAAAGAAAAGCACAAACACAAACACTCACGAACATCCAACCAACCCCCCCCCCCCCCAAAAAACAACAACAACAACAACACAAAAAACAAAAACAAAAACAAAAAAACCCATGCAATTATGCTTGGTGTCTTAAATAAAAACATGTATTATTTACTTGAACCACACACACACCATACAGTCATGTTGGTCAGTGTCTTAAATAAGAAGGTATATTATCTTTAGTGTGAACTATGTATAGTACCATGTATAGTACCCCGTTCCCGTTCCTCCCTTCGCCTACCTACACTTGACACTGGGGATAATATGACTCTAAGCAGTGTTTACTGACAACAGTGGAAAACACCACCACCAGCAAAACACGCAAATACACAAATGCCAGCACAGACGCGCACATTTACACACCACAAACGCGCGCGCGAACGCCGCACACACACACACACGCGCGCGATCTCACCGACACACACACTTACAAGAGAGAAAGACAGAGACAGATAGAGAGACAGAGATGTAGACAGGCCTGAAGAGACAGAGAACAGAGAATGTGTGACCCACGAGTCGCGAGATGCATGAAATGTGGCACGTAGCAACGCAATTTCCCCACAAGGAAGGGGAAGGAAACCAGCATCAAGTGCAGGGTTATCCCCGCCTGGGGCTCCACGTCACAGCCGGCCCAGTCCGCTTTGCCCCTCGCCACACGCTCGTCCATCAACTCTTCGCCGGGTGATAAATAACTGTCCCCAAATTATTCCTCAACACATCAAATATCTACAAAACTCGACGAGGAAATAAACAGTTTGACAGACTTCCGATTCAGCTGTTCTGGCCTTCTGACTTCCCGTTACTGAACAGTCATCGTTAAATTCCCTGTGGGTAAGTTTAGACTCCAGTTTGTATTTCCTCCAAGCTGCTCGGTATATATTTATAAATAACTTACCGATTACCGAATTTCCTCAGCAAAGGGCGTACTTGAAGGTCACACAAGGAAATTTACGTGACTCAGAGTCATCATTTGACATGAATTATCTGTTCTTAGTTAATTTCTACTGAGAAAATGAACAATACAATGACTGTGTGACTGGAAAATTTTCAGTTGTGAGGAAACCGTAACACAACATCAGCGTTTTATGCTTCATCAGTCACAAACATTTTACGAGACAAAGTTTTTGTTGAGAAAAAGAAAGTGTAATCGTTGAAAAACAGAAGGAAAAACAATAATTATGTTCTCATTCCAAGTGACTAATGCAGTTTGAAAACAGTCTGAGTGGAAAGGACTATAAGGCAATAAAATGAATGAAATATTGGCTACTCATTTCTAAGGATTACACTGTTAACAGACAGCCAACGAAAGACACCTTTTTTCTGTCATTTTTGCTTTTTTTATTTTTAAAGAAACAGCAACAATTTTTCAATGTTCAAATACGCCTTGATAGCAAATAATCCTGGATGTGGTTGTGTATGGGGAATTCGGGGTGAGCGGTGTGCTGTTAATTCTATTAAAACGGCGCGGAATATGGGACACACACACACATATATACATACACGCACACCCAAAACTCCCCCCCCCCCCCGCCCCCCCCCCCCCTCCCCACACACACACACACACACACGCACGGGAATAAATACAACATATAAAGAAAAAATAAACACACACACACAAACGCTCACCAGGACACGGAGAAAATTAAAACATGAAAACACAACAACAACACGGGAAACACTACACAACTGAAAGAAAGGGAAGTTAGAAAAGAAAAAAAAGGTTAAAAGAAAAAGAAAATAAGACTAAAAGAAAAGAAACACGCGTCAAAGTATATAAGTGTTTATGTGCCTGGGAATAGACAATCGTGACAGCGTAACTCATGAACAGGCTCGTTTCCTCGTTTCCGCTTTTCTGGGGAGTTTTTCTCGTAGACCTAGAAATCACATGCACTCGCGCGTAGGCGTTCGTTCTCCACAGGGAACAAAACAATGGTTTAGCTTTTAACAGCGATGTACCACGACTATAAAGGCCCTTGCACATTTTACCGATTAGGAGATTGAATGCACAGCATACACACACACACACACACTCTCTCTCTCTCTCTATATATATATATATGTTGTGTGTGTGTGTGTGGACAGACAGGGGTCATTTAAATTGTTTAATGCATCCATTTCATCCCTGGTATGTGAAAAGATCGGAGAGTGGCCACACACACACACACACACAGAGCATGATATATTACATGAATTAGTGTACAGCGACACAGGGAAGGAAAATAACGTGTGTCCTACCATGAACAATGCATAGCCCTATACAAGTGGCGTCCACCAACAAAGCACTGCTTCAGCCTGTCAACAGGAAACATCTGATTTATTGTTCAAACTGGGTTTTCAGGGAATGTTGTCCATTCCTTGGTCATTCGAATGAGAATATAAACCGAAGCTCCGTGTGCAGCATGCACACATGCACTTACCGCACTTAAAAAAAGAAATATATATATATATATAAAAAGCAAGAAGAAAGTTGTCCCAGCATAATTTCGTTGTAAAATCCAATCTTATATATACTGTGTGTGTGTGTGTGTGTGTGTGCGCGCGCGCCCGCGCTCTACTGAAACTAGACTGAATGACACAGGGAACGAGATGAACGTTTGAAGGCATCTGTCAGTCGGCTTTACCTGAGCAAGTAGCCGGTTTTGCATATGACTCCCGTGTTTGTACTGCGCTTAGATCTTGATCTTGGTATGTGACCGAAGACTGGCGCTATATAAGTATCAGTACTACTACTACAACAACTACTACTACTATTGCCTTGCTGTCCACCATCCTGTGCAACAGTGCAGTTTGCTTTGAACCAGTGGTCATCGACTCAGTCGGCATAACTATTTCAGATGTAAATCATTGTGGGTGCGGTGGCCGAATGGTTAGATCCAATCATTCAAATCACAAATTCAAGCCTTACATTGACTCGCATCGTCTATCCAAAGAACCTCTGTCCGGTGGAGACAAACTCCTTTGTGTATATGTGTAGACGGGCGCAATAGCCGAGTGGTTATATATGTGTAGTGCAGTATCGATGACAGTGCTGATCACTTGCCAAGTGCTCATTTTACCTAAGCGGTCTGGTATTAATTGTCTAGTAAGAAGAATATGTGCTATTCTCACCGCAGTTGAGAGTATGTCTTCCTAAATTCTTTCCCTTTTCGCGATACCATGTAATGAAAATTTATGGAAGATTTTTTTTTAAGTATGCGAATACGAATAAAACTGATTACCACCATAAGTAGTAATCTTTTTACTTATATTGCATAGTTAATGATAATTCATTCATGATCTCTGGTTTCTTTCTAATGCTTTTTTACACGTATACACACACACACACACACACACACACATATATATATATATATATATATAAGAGCTGATTCGCTGGTTCTTCTTGTTCTTCTCTTTCTTTTCTTCTTGAAGAGAGAGGGGAGAGAGGGAGAGAGAAGGGGGCAGGGGAGTGAGACAGATAGAGATAAATAGACAGAGAGAGAGAGAGAGAGAGAGAGAGACAGACAGACAGACAGAGACAGACAGAGACAGAGAGAATAAGCTGTTACTCGTTACTGAAGACAAAAGAAATGTCACCGAGCCGAAAAGAATAACAACAATGTAATCAGAACAAGAAGAACAAGAAAGCCAGTGCACGCAATACTGGACCCCACTTTCATCAATCAGTGTCTCAACACTAAGTGCAGAAGAACTTTACCATAGTGTTGTGCAACATGATTATATTGTTGTTTATTGCTATGATTTTACTTGATTGTCCCTGTTGTGACGGAAAAATGGCAATATAAAGATGGCACGTAAAATGATGTATTCATCTATCTTCATATCAGATAGGCCTAATAAACAAGGGCAGGAATATATCATGTTGACGATGGTGATGAAAGAGATGATGACTGTGTGTGTGTGTGTAAAACAAAAAGATGATGCAGATGATATGAACGAATTAATCCTGGTGAAAATGAACAAAACGTGGAGATAACTGTGTGTGGGAGGGTGGGGAGCGGCGGGGGCGGCAGGTCGCGCTCTTTCTCGCTCGTGCGTATGTATACATATGTGCATAAACATGCGCATGAACACATCAGAATACACATACATGCAGAATGACAATATCGACATTTCTTCCCCTCCAATCATCTGTATGACTGACGGAGTGAACGTTCACGCCTTGTTGTGAACACTACTCACTCCGACTTGAGGGGAAAAATTGTGGATATTGCCAGAATGACAACCAAACATATCAAAACACCACCACCACCCACACTCTCTCCCTTCGTACTGGGGGGCCCTCCCATCCCTCTCTCTCGCTTTCTGTCTTTCTCAACTCACCATGTCCCTGGACTCAAACACCATCTTGTTGAACTTGCGGGCAAACTTCCTGGCCAGCACGTGCTTGGCGATCTCCGTGTCGCACATGCTCTCCGTGCCTGGCGCGTGGCGGAACACCTTCACCACGGCATGCTCCCCCTTGCGGGGCCCCTCGCCATCGAGATGGGCCCGGTAGGTTTTCTTGCGGGGCCCTTTCGCCGACGACCGAGTGTGGAAGCTAGCTCTGTAGTTCTGCCCTTTGAAGTCCGGGCATGACTTGTTGGTCTCGTTCAACAGGTGGAACAGTCTGTTGACCGACATATTTTGTGACTTCCCTATTTTGAAAGTCGACGTTGGAGCAATTCAAATGATATATGAATTAAAAAGAAGAAGAAGAAGAAGAAAGTCTTGCCGGAGCGCACCGATGCAGAAAGCAATGGCTTTTCAGTAACGATTGCTTTAGCATAAAGTCTATTAATAACTGCCGAAGAAATATAACCTGTATAGGCCTCAGTGACTAAATTGTCACTACGGCAGTCATTTCACACGCACACTCACGAAAAATCAAACAAAGAAAAAACAGGAACAATGCCAGATGATGAACGCTGAACCAAGTCTCGTTACACCAACCAGGCGTACGAATGGACTGGATCACCTCACACTTTTCAACTTGAGCGTGCACCATTAACAACTTCCTGTTCAGTGAACACACGAATGGAGGAGTTTCAAAACACACACAAATAAAAAACCACAGTAAATCGAAACGTTCTTTTCCTTTACACAGCAGACGACAGCGTCCAAGTTGTCCGTGTTGCAGCACTCAACGACACAAACGTCAAACGGGGCAGACGACAGGGGAGCTCTTTTGCCAATGAGGCGATTGACGTCTTTTCGAAAGAAGACGAAGCAGACGACTGGAGGGGAGGGGAAGACTGCCGTTGTTCAAATCTGCCTGCTCTAACGGTGTTGGTTGGAGACGGCAACTCTTCTTTTTGGTGACTGTATCCCTCTTTTTTCTTTCTGCCAGTTGAAGGAACGAGTCAGTGTCAAACTACTGGACAACAGCGAGTGTCTCGATATTCTGCAACAAAAGGACAGGTAGCAATTTCAATAACACACACACAGTTCAAAACATATGGATTCTCTGCATGCGAATGGGTCAATGAGTACAAATGTATAATGATATATTCTTTCTATATTAGTATAATTATTACGACTGGTTCGTGTGCCTGCATGCGCGCGCGCGCGCGCGCGCGTGTGTGTGTGTGTGTTGAAAGGTAGCAACGGTGAAAAGCAGTAAGAACAATGACGATTGCGACCAGCGAGAGACAGAGACCGGACGAACAGACTGACAAAGTTCATGACGCTTGAACAGTACACATCCAAACTGAATCCGACTCGGCACACACACACACACACACACACACACTACAGAGTGGGAGAGAGGCAGTTCGACTTGGCGCACGTCACCTGTAATGACTAAGCGTCAAAGCACTGCCTATGACAGGTTATGCTGGTGCCCTGCTGATCTAGTTTGTATACTTTTCACCACACACACACACAACAAACTACACACACACACACACACACACACACACGCACGCACTCACACACACACACACACACACACTTTCTAAAGTAAGCTTCACAAAATACTACGCACATGAATTTTTAAACGAATTTGTCCTTATGTGTCTAACAATGAATTGGGGTTGAGATAGAAAGGGGTTAAATGGATAAACTGAAACACGCGAAACCTTTATAAAAAAAAAAAAAAAAAAATTACAAGCCCATTAACTGAACAGATGAAACAAACATGACCTAATAAGAAAAGGACAAAATCAATTCAAATTGAAACCAAACACATATCGAACATTCTTAACTCATAAAAAAAGAAAAAAAATCTTACTTTCACTGTCTCATAACCCTCCAATCCCCTTTCTATTTCAGACACGTCATTTTCTGTATTTTGTTCCCTCTTTTTAAATGACACACACATGCTTTTCATATATTGTTTATGAAAAAAAAAGTAGCACATTGCACACACACACACACACACACACAGATGCATGAACATGTATACACACACACCCTATACACACATGTGCACATAGACTTCTCATAAAATCAAGGCCTTTCTATTTAGGCTGATTAGGAGCAGGCTCACTGCACTCTACCTCCCCTTCCACATCATTCCCCACTCTCCCCCATCCCACCACCCAGTCACATCCCCACCAACGGCGTCACAGAGGTCGCCTCTGGAAGAAGAGGTATGGGCGAAATTAAAACACGATCCAGGCGTCCAAAAATGAATTAGTATGTGAGTGTGTGTGAGTGAGTGAGTGAGAGTGAGTGAGTGAGTGAGTGAGTGTGTGTGTGTGTGTGTGTGTGTGTGTGTATGTGCGAGCGTGTAATGCATGTGTGTGCATGCGTTCGTGTGTGCGTGCGTGCGTGCGTGCGTGTGTGTGTGTGTGTGTGTGTGTGAAGTGACATGGAACCACTTTACATATAACTGCACCCATTTTATTCTCTCTCTCTCTCTCTCTCGGATCCGAAGCAATTAATGGACACAAATTTCTATGGTGGATGGGACAAAGCACAACCCTCTCAAGGTGTTGAACTGGTGACTAGACTCCATGTGTGTGTGTGTGTGTGTGTGTGTGTGTGTGTGTGTGTGTGTGTGTGTTGCCTTGTCAGTCTCAATGTCTGTCCGTCTCTCTCTCTCTCTCTCTGATGTATATTTCATCTTATCAGTCTCCCTGTCTGTCTGTGTCTCTCTGGTGCATGTTTCATCTTTTTCAGTCTCCCTGTCTGTCTCTGATGTATGGTTCATTTTGTCAATCTTACTGTCCGTCTGTTTCTGTCTTATGTATGGTTCATTTTGTCAGTTTCACTGTCTGTCTGTGTCACTCTGTGTGTCCGTCTGTCTCTCTTTGATGTGCGTTTCATCTTGTCAGTTTCCCAGTCTGTCTGTGTCCGTCTGTGTGTCCGTCTGTTCGTGTTCTATCTGATGTATGTTTCATGTTGTCACTTTCCCAGTCTGTCTGTGTCCGTCTGTTTCTATCTGATGTATGTTTCATCTTGTCAGTCTCCCTTCCCTGTCTGTGTCTGTCTTTTTCTGATGTATGTTTTATCTTGTAAGTCTCCCTGTCTGCCTGTCTTTCTCACTTTGATGTATGTTTGATCTTGTCAGTCTCACTGTCTGTCTGTGTGTCCGTCTGTCTCTCTTTGATGTATGTTTCATCTTGTCAGTCTCACTGTCTGTCTGTGTGTCCGTCTGTCTCTCTTTGATGTATGTTTCATCTTGTCAGTCTCACTGTCTGTCTGTGTGTCCGTCTGTCTCTCTTTGATGTATGTTTCATCTTGTCAGTCTCACTGTCTGTCTGTGTGTCCGTCTGTCTCTCTTTGATGTATGTTTCATCTTGTCAGTCTCACTGTCTGTCTGTGTGTCCGTCTGTCTCTCTTTGATGTATGTTTCATCTTGTCAGTCTCACTGTCTGTCTGTGTCTGTCTGTGTGTCCGTCTGTCTCACTTTGATGTATGTTTCATCTTGTCAGTCTCCCTGTCTGCCTGTCTCTGGTTGTGTTTCATCTTCTCAATTCTTTCGCTGTCTGCTTCCATGTACTTTCCACTTCACCCATAAAATCGAAGCTGCCTCCCAACTTCCACGAAAAACCTCGGGCATGTAAAATGATAGTAATGAAAGTGTGGAAGAAAGGCAATAGAAACACGTTTCAAAAGAAACACACGCCCATCTCAAACTCTGCATCACCATCACTCTTTCTTTCTGATCCATACTGTCTTTTCTTTTTAATTCTGTCTGTCTTTCTGTATGCTTTTCTCTCTGTTTTAAAACCCATTTTCTACTCGTTCCCCACCCATCTGGATGCCCCACACCCCTGTGTGTGTGTGTGTGTGCGGCTGGGCGTTGTGTCGATGCACTGGTCACGACAGTGACGCTGCCTGCAGGAAGGCGTGATGGAGGGGTTCTATTCCATCACGGTATTTCTGTGGGAGGAGTGCTCCACGCACACAAGCGAAGTCACGCAGGTAGCGCACTCACACACACACACACACACAGAAACACACACACACACAAACACACACACTGACAGACAGGCACACACACACACTCTGATTCCATTGTTATAGTTTATCCTTTCTCTGTATACCTATATCCCCTATTAATCACCATCCCCACCCCCACCTAGCATACACACACACACACACACACACACACACACACACACACATGGCACGTCGAGTATCACTCAAAGTGAAAAGACTTTTCATCAAAGAAAGAAATAACACACACGCTTGCTCGCACACTAATTCCCAGGCTACGTAAGAAAGACAATAGGTATGTATTTTGGTGGAGACAAAAAGACCAAAATGTTGTAGACAGCAAACCAGTACAGTGTTACCCCCCACCCCCTCGCGCGCACTTTCAAAGGCCCCTAACTGACCTTATCCCAAAACTAGCTCTCCCAAGCAAGTATGCCTGTGTGCTTTGTGGATTTGCAGTTATTTTAAGTTTTATTTTAAGCTGGGATGATAAGCGAATCACAGTCAAGTATTTTAGCGTCAGGTTCAAGCAGTGGATTCACTATCTATCCGGAAAACTGAGAAGAAAAACTGTTTTAAAAATCAAAACGCTGTCGTGCAACTCAGAATGTGATATCACATTTGGAATGCACAGATGTGTGTGTGTGGTGTGTGTGTGTGTGTGTGTGTGTGTGTGTGTGTGTGTGTGCGCGCACACACACACACACACACACACACATAGTCCATATGTAGTCAACATTCAAGTTGTGGGTTAAAAAAAATAATAAAGTGCAACCGTCTTGGAATGGTGTATGGGCGCTTTCGTAATATAGGCCTACAGCACTTCATAAGAAACTACCTTTAGGTCTACCATAAAAACTGTCAGATGAATGTCCTCTCTCTTTGCGTGTGCATTGTATTGCTTTCTTGGCACAACCAAAGCGAAATTCGGGATGTTCCCTCCGGAGAAAGCACGTTACCGCAGAGAAGCATCAGAACTATTACGTTTGTTTCTATGGCAAAGCGGATTTTTTCTCCACACGTTTGCACAAAGCAACTCTAGATTTCTTGTGGATTCATGTGCGTCCGCGAAAGAAACAAGTTGCGGTAATGGTGCACATAAGACCTTGCTTTACTGTATGAATCGAAAGAGAGAGAGGGGAGTGGGGGGTCAGAGAGAGAGGTGGGGAGGGGGGGGGGCGTGCATGCAAGAGGCAGACAGACGGGCAGACACAAAATAAGTGGTCAACATCCTCCGTCTGAGCACATCTATGTCAAGGTAACAAACGTCAATCGATAGTTCTACATCAGCGTCTGGCGTTGCCTGGCCCAGTCTCTCCCAATCAGTCTGTCTTGTCGATTCTGTAAGCCAAGCAACCTTCGTCGGCTGCAGACGTCACACTTTAAATTGACGTCATCATTTATCGGACGTCACCATTTGTTCGAATTGACAGCTTAAGAGTCTTTCAATGTTCCCAGCATCAGCTCAGGACCCGGAAACTCATTTTGTTGACTGTGGAACATGCGCGCAACTTCGATCCCTGGAGCGGGCATACTTAAATGTGCATAATTCCTTTCCATGCCCGTCTTCGAATTCAGTGATTGCGGTGAAGAAGTAGAATCAGGATCCCAACTGACAACTTTCCTCTCGGAACTTTTCGTTAAAAAGAGACTCGCGTCTGCTCTTCCTAACGACGGAGCAACTTTGTCTGAAGGGCGATCTCGGCTAAAAACCGGATTTTGATAATGCAGCGTCATCATGAGACTGCGCGTGTATAATCTTGACTTGACTTGACCTTAACGAGATATGGTTACCTCAGTAAACAACCCAGTCAGTTCCTTCATTTGAACTTTTGTCCAACACATATGCCAGTACACTTCAAAATAGACGAAATGCTGTTCAGCTTGTAGGCCTACCAGCAGTATGAGGTAATAAAGTGCTGTACGAAAGTTAGGGTATGTAGGCCTAACTGCGAACGATGCAATCGAAGCTATCAGCGCAACGTGTGTACTGAACAGATAAGAGTTTTGTACGATCGTCAAATGTAGCCCTTCTGTTATTGATGGCTTTCTCCGAATGGTCACACCAGGAAAAGTTCGTCTACTTTTAAACGTTTTTTTTCAACGGTTGAAATAGCAGGATATGGAACACCTGTCACAATGATCGATGTGTCACAGAGTGCAGTTTGGTTCATGTACAAGTTAATTAACTATGGAGACATACACTGACACACCCTCTCTCTGTCTGTGTGTATATATCTCTCTCTCTCTCTCTCCACACACACACACACAGTATGCCAATTTCAAAATGTGATTTTTTATGTGTATATCGTAGACAATACGTCACAGACAAGTCAACACGTCATACTCTGATGAAGCCCTGTGGGAGTTTGACAGTGCTGAGAGGAAAAAACGAGACGGTCATTTTCCGGGATAAGGGGTGGGGAGGGTGGAGGGAGTGATTTTTCTGCCGTGGAAAGATGTGGTCTCCTCCACGAGGAGAAAGGAGTGCCAGGGTGGGGGCAGGGGGTGAGGGGCTGTGGAAGGGGGGAGGGTCTTGTGGAAAGGATGTGGAACGTGGTTGTGGTGGGGGTGACGGAGCTGGGGAAAGACGTGGAGGAGGGGGAGATGGGTGATGATGAGATGGGAAGGGGGGGGGGGGGGGGGGGGGGGGGAGGGGGGGGGGGGGGTGCGTCGAGAATCGATTTGCAGGCTGATGGCACTGACGCTCTTTTTTTTTTCTTTTTTTTTTTCTTTCTCTCACTCAGAGTGGGAGAGACTGCTTTGCGGGAGTTCACATGGCTTCTTTCCTCTTTGGCTCTCTCTCTCTCTCTCCTTCCCTGTGTGTGTGGTGTGTGTGTGTGTGTGTGTGGTTGTGGTTGTGTGTATTGTGTGTCTGCGCAAGCATCCAAGAGGCAATATGAGGCCGTTCACTCATACTCAAGATAGTAATGTAATCTTTCTGTTTTTCTGTGCCTCTCTCCTCTCTTTCCGACACGCACCACTGAAGCCCCCACCCCACACCCCCTCCTCTCTTTATCTCTCTTACGGACCCCTCACCTACCTCCCCCACACAGGAACACACTCACACCCACGCATACACAGAGACACACACACGCACACAGAGAGGCATACACACACACACACATACACACACACACAGGCATATACACACAGAGAGATACACAGACATACACACACAGAGGTTTACAGACACACACACACACACACACACACACACACACACACAGGCATACACACACACACCGGCAGAGGCATACACACACAGACACACACACAGGCACACAGACAGAAACAGACACACACACACACACACACACACACACACAGTTAGGTTTCCCGTTTCCCTTCGTGTTGTGCATTTCTGTATCATCCAGTGTGTTATATACTCTGTAGTTCAAACAACCGTTTAAAGATGACATGTATAGTTTACGAATGTTTTGAATAACAGAGTAACAAGTAAACATTTGTCTCCGATTGTAATCGACACTGGCGACATTCCCAAATTGTTTTAACAGGCCATGAAATCCATGCGTCGTGACTCACTATTTTGTTCTGTCTATCTGTTATTGTATCTCCCTCACTTCCTTCCCTGACCGTGTGTGTATGCGTATATTTATGTGTGTGTGTGTGTGTGTGTGTGTGTGTGTGTGTGTGTGTGTGTGTGTGTGTGTGTGTGTGTACCTGTGTGTGTGTGTGTGTGTGTGTGTGTGTGTGTGTGTGTGTGTGTGTGTGTGTGACACAGAGACAGGGAAAGCATTAGCAGCATACCAACAGATCACTCGTTTTTTGAACTGACCTTCGGGTAGAAAAAAAAAACATAGTGACAAAGATTCAAACTAGCTAAAAGAGCTGAGCTCCATGAAACGAGTGAAGAGAAGTTGGAACTTCGCCCATGAAATGAGAACACAAGGTCGTACAGGTTGTAACTGGTGTAATAATGTACAGCACGGCAGCGTTCCAACTGTCTGGTTGGAAACCAGGCCAGGCCAGGCAAAGCCTGCAACAAACCAGCCCTGTTTTTTCTCATCACTGATGTGCTGCTACATGCACCTCGTCTGCTGCAACAACCACCTGCCATGCAGGCTGAGTGCTGAATGACGGTGGGGGGAAAACAACTGCTGCATGCATATCATGCTAAGTTTGAATGTATGCTTGTATGTATGCATGCATTGCGTGTGTGTGTGTGTGTGTGTGTGTGTGTGTGTGTGTGTGTGTGTGTGTGTGTGTGTGTGTGTGTGTGTGTGTGTGTGTGTGTAGGTCTGTCTGTGTGGGGTTTTTTGTGTGATTTCATCCTTCACAAGTGGATCTGAAGTTCCCCGGGATTTAATCAAAACTACGATGGAAAACACCAGCTTTGATCATATGGCTTTTTTTATATTCTCTTTCTTTTTGGCATAATCTCTGTTTGTCTATCTGTTTGTCTGTCTCTTTTGTTTACAAAGTAAAGCCTGTGTGTCAGAACTTTCTGTAGTGACCGATGCTGAATAACAACAGAAGAAATATACACAGAGTGAGAGAGAGAGAGAGAGAGAGAGAGAGAGAGAGAGAGAGAGTACTGTGCATTTGATCTCCTAATCGGTAAAAATATTAATGTGCAAGGGCCTCTATAGTCGTGGTACAATGCAAAAAGCAAAAAACCTGCCGCCTGTATGTGTTTGTGCGTGTATGTGTATGTGAGTGCGCACATGTGTATGTGTATGTGTGTGTGTTTGTGTGTGTGATTTTTTTAGGTGACAGAGAGGGTGAGATAGGGCGGTAGAGTCCTGTTTACGAGCTAACAGCTGCATACATAATCAGCGGTCTGATTGCGTGCACCAGCCAGTGTGGCACATCTGCAGCAGTCGGTGCATTGTCACCTGATACCTTCTGTTTTACCTGTCCCCTCCCTCATCTCTTCCCTCCTCCCAAGTCACCCACTCCCTCCTCCAACCACAGCCAATCACAGCACCCCCTCCTCCAACCAATCACAGCATCACTTAAATAATTATGTCAAAGGTATACTGACATGGCACTTCCCCACACCATCCCCGATCATAATCACCAGCCAGTGCTCCCGACCATACCACCAGAATAAAGATGTATGGATATTAACAATGTCCTGCCAATCACCCCACAACTACCAGTCATATCGCCGGTCATATATATCAATATCAAAGGTATGCTTCCATAATTATCCACCCTAACAAATATCCGTTATATCACTGGGCAGATATATTGTATGTGTACTTACATATCCTTGCTTCAACCGCTTTACCAGCTCAATACAAGGTAGGCATGCTCACATAAAGTATTCTGCTATCCCCCACCACACCTAAATGTGTGTCACAAACCAGAATGACTGCAAAACCAAAAAATGCAACCACAGGAAATGCTTTCAACCAATGCAACCACAGGAAATGCTTTCAACCATTTCTCTTTTCAAACTACATTGGCCCCCCCCTCTCTCCCTCTCCTGCACACAGACAAACGCAGAAACACACAGACGCACAGACACGGACACTAAAACACACACACACACACACACACACACACAGAGACACACACAGAGTAAACTGCAGACGGTTTGAAAACTGTGAATTGATTCTGTCCATTCAGCAGTGGCTTTTTCGAACGGCACAAACCACTGAACAACATCGCTTTGAGTCTGACAACAATTCCTATTGATCGCAGCTTACCAGGTGTCTGGCACGGTGACCTGGTGCTGTCAGAGATCGTAAATAATTCCTTTTTATTCAGAGAGATCGTCAATAATTCATTTTCATCCAGATAGATTGTCAATTATTAATGTTCGGTCTGCAATGGTTGTGCCACGAGATCTGACCGATGATAATTATGAGAGAAAGGGAGAGAGAGAGAGAGAGAGAGAGAGAGAGAGAGAGAGAGAGAGAGAGGGTGGAAGGGGTAGTATGTTATTCATTTTTCTTTTTCTTGTTTAATTTTTTTTTAATTTTCCCTTTCCATATATGCTTGCGGACGGCTGATTCCTTTGCAGTTCACAGCTTACTTAGTTCAGTTCCTGTCACATCCAGACCCACGAGATGCGTCTAGAGAGCATAGGGCTAATATACATTACTCACGTACACTTCTTCCTCACAAAAATGTGTTCATGCGAACAGAGAAGGGAACTGTACAGTCTCGGAGGAGTCAGAGTACACTGGCTCGAATCACAGACCTGTTTTGATTTTCAGACTATCGTTTGATCATTCACCGCAGACTGAATATTGCTCTAATAACAAGTATATTTCGTTTTTAGTGATGTTACAGTTAAGCATTCCGTTTCTGGCTGTGAGTTGATGAAGCCTTAGCTGCATGAGAGTGTCATCGATAGTCACTGGGAACGTTTTCGCTTTTTTTATATATACTTTCATAATCAATTGTTTCTCTTCTTAAAATAAAAATACTCTTTTAAGAAGTCTATTAAGTAGTTTTCTTCAACAGTACTTCTACTGATTTAAAATATTCGTCTTTGAGTCCACTATCTGTATACACAAAGCGCCATACGTTACAACCCCCTACAGCTCTCCTACCTTTCTTGTTTGTTAATGTTGGATAAAAGCAATAAAATGTGAACATCTATCAAAATTTTAACAAAATGTTTGCAATCACCAGAAAGTGTGACAGGACGTTAAACAAATTACCTCATCCTCCAGAACTGTGCGTTAAGTGATCGTTCCGACCCCCCCCCCCCTCCCTAACCCCACAATGTAGAGTTATGTCCCCTTCCTGGCGCATGCGCAGGGTTACTTAGTTACGAAGACAACCGTCAACAAAAACCGTTTGAGTCTGCTCTGGCCGCTCACGGACATTACATTGTGTCAGGACTCCAAAGGGAGGCTGATACGAAGAATAATGCTGAGAAGAAGCAACTGAAGAATAGAAGAATCAAAAGACAATGTACACAAAGTCAGGACGAGAAGTGAATTGAGTTCAATTCTTGAAGTTTAGAGACAAGTGTTTCTGCAAAACAGGTTTTAGAATAAGATTTTAGAATTTGCCAAAGACTAATTGAAAAACAAACAATGCTTGTGGATGTTTAAAAGCAAAGTTAAATCTAATGCATGCTTTCTGCTAAGAGAGGGAGATGTAGAGTTATGTCCCCTCCCTGGCGCATGCGCAGGGTTACTTAGTTACGAAGACAACCGTCAACATAAACCTTTTGAGTCTGCTCTGGCCGCTCACGGACATTACACACACAACACCTCATGTCACACTGTTGAGAACAACTTGACGGGGAAAGGAAATCGATGCCTTCCCTTTAACATTCACCAGCGGATGAAGCAGATATCGATCTAGCCATTGCGGATGCCAGACCAGACGTCTACCCTTCCCCCACCCCGCCTGCCCTGCCCATCCCATCCTCATTTCTTTGTGCGCGTCTTTCTGTGTCTTTATCTGTCTGTCCGTCCGTCCGTCTGTCTTTCTCGCTCTCTTTGCTTCTGTTTCTCCCACCTCTCTCTCTTTCTGTCTGTCTCATCTCTCTCTCTGTTTTCCTGTCTGTGTATATCTGATCAATGTAAGTTTCAAAGTATAAGAGTGCGTACGTACATATAGGTGGAAGACAGAGAGGGAGAAAGCGAGAGAGAACAAGTCTTTTTGTTTGTTTGTTTTTGTTTACGAGGGTTAAACATAAGCCCATGCGGCTTCTTTCTTTTTTTCTTTTTTTTTAAAACCTCCCGCTCTTGATAGGGCAAAGAAGAAAAAGGACAGAAAAAAGACACAGAGACAAAGAGATAGACAGATAAAGAGACAAGAGAGACAGACAGAAAGAGACAGAGAAAGAGACACAGATAAAGAGACAGAGGAAAAAGATAGAGACAGAGAGACAGGCAGATAAAGAGACAGAGAGACTGACAGATAAAGAGAGACAGAGAAGATAGAAACTACGGGGGAGCGCTTGGTGTGTGCACGCGAGAGTCCGTCCCCCTGTCCTCTCCGCGTTCTCTGTGGGACTGCAGCACGACGTGTAAAGGAACGCCTACCGCGCACGGACTGAGGACGAATCGATACTGTTGTACTGTTGTACCCCCGTATGCGTGTCCAACCCACAATTGTCTGGGCTCACACGTAACGGCAGGCGGTTGTCAGAACAACCGATGCCAAAACAATGACGACAACACTCAAAGGTATATGACTGTCAGAACAACCGACAACACCTTAAGGTATATGGCTGTCAGAAAGCGTGTGAATGACTGGTGTGAAAGTGCTTAGATTTGTC
>NC_134901.1:23399986-23414986 GCF_041734735.1 Babylonia areolata
CACATACACACGCGCGCGCGCAAATACACAGAGAAAGACAGAAAGAGACACTGAGAGACACAGACAGACACACAGAAAGACAATTGACTCGGCATCCTCAATACTTGCCGATATTTCGTCAGAGAGAGAGAGAGAGAGAGAGAGACAGAGACAGAGGTAGGGGGTGGGGGGTGGGTGGGGGGCAGACAGACAGACAGACAGAAATAGACGGACAGGCAGAAACGGAGAGACAGACACAGAAAGACAGAGACAGAGAGATACAGAGTCAGAGAATTTGAGAGACAGAGACAGAGATAGACGTAGATATTGCGTCAGGTCTGGCAGAAAGAGATTGTATCCGGTCAGATAGAGGGAATCGTGAGCGAACGAGAGAGTGAGACACACACACACACACACACGCACACACACACACACACACACACACACACACACACACACACAGAGGGGGTGGGGTTTAAAGAAACTGAATTAAGTTTACTTGTACCATTTTTTCCTGACCGTAAGTTTGAATTCTGCAGGATTTATCTGTTCGCTGCTGTGTTGTTGTGGTGGTGTTGATACAAAGAACACACACACACACACACACACACACACACACACACACACACGCACACACACACGCACACACACACACACACACATTATCAGTGAAAGCCTACAGAGGCAAAACGCGTTTCTGACAGTCATTTCCCACTTCCTGTCCATTATCGGGTATATCGGCTGTCTTGAGCACTGATAATGGGTAATTACCGCTACTAAGCAACACACACACACACCGGCACAAACACACACACACTCACGCACACGCACACACACACACACACTGACACACGCACACACACACCACTGAGAGAGAGGGAGAGAGTAACTTATTATAAACACACACACACACACACACACACACACACACACACACACACACTCCGGCAGTGGTTGTACCAGTGGAGAATCGAACTATTTGTCTTGTGGGCCGCCATTCATTAAGTGTACTTACTTAAACATGACCTCTACACAACCACCAACTCACACGACCGCATAATACTAATATACAAATAAATTCTGAAAAATCATCAAATAAATACTGAAAAATAACACAAGGTAAAAGCAAAAGAAATTAATGAACTCACTTGCTTAAAAACACTTCGTTTGCCTGGTACCGTTGTCTTTCACAAAGCACACGGTAGAAATTGTTTGCTTGTTTGTCTCAAACTCCCTTCAGGCACAAAAGTAACACACTGGCGGTTTTAGTGAATGGAGAAATATCACTGATACAACCAACACGTTGATTTTGTTTTCACCTCTCTCGACTGTGTAGCATTTACCATTGATAAAGATTCTTGAAACAGCACCCGAAGCCGACACCACTGACACTTGCGTTCACATTGTTGGTTTGAAGCCTGAACCGGCAACTAACTGGTTTAGCTAGCCAGGAAAGGCTTGCTTGCTGTAATGCTTGGAACGAGGTTGCTTCATTCAGGTTACGGATCTCCGCGTCGTGGTGGTGGTATGCGCCGCGCTGCGTCACAAAAATAGGCGTGGCCTGGTTTCATTTCGTCATCACTTCAGCACGTGCACTGTGCGTGTGTTGGCTATTTTTAGGTGTGTGTGTTGTTGTTTTTTTGTGGGGGTGAGTTGGGTTTTTTTTTGTTTTTTTTTTCCCGGCGTGTGTCCGTTGGCCATATTCAGACAATAGAGTAGATTTGAGTGTTTTGTGGAGGAGTGTATGTACATGTGAATGGGAGCGGTTTTGGTGGGATGAGGGAAGGAGCAGGATGGGCTGTTTATCAGTGTCATCACAGAGAGAGAGAATGTCACGGTGTGTGCCAGTTTGCGAACGTATGTGTATGTTACGTGTATGTATAGCGTGTGAATCCGGCAAGTGCGTCGGCTGGCGTGTGTGTGTGTGTGTGTGTGTGTGTGGGTGGGTGGGTGGGTGTGTGTATGCGTGTGTGTATCAAACTATCATACAAAAATTTAATAAGTATCATATACAGTGAAATGTATCGTGAACACTTCACATCATCATACTATAGTATTATATACTACGTTCCAAAGATACAACCCTTAGGAATGTACTGTTACCGGCAAACCAAATGCAGACACGAACCTTGCAGGAATCTGCACACGGACAGTCGGGACTGGATGACAGATGCTTTCTATTTATAGCCTGGATAGTTCCCGAGAAAGCTATTTACGTCACTCGGACACCACCGCCATGCATTGGCAAACTCCGGTCACGTGGCAAAGGACCCCCGGCGGAAGACACGTACTTATAAATAGATACATTTACATGTCAGTGGCCGGAAGATCCCCAATGATGACGTGAACTGGCAATGAGAACTTAAGACAAGTATTTACGTGGCAGCGGAACGAGACACGGGATAGATCCGTTATTGACAGAACAGGACAGTTCCTTGATTGTTTGCCGGCCTGAAGTCTGTGTGACGAAGGAGGTGCGATTTGCCACTGAGTTCCCATTTGACTGAGATCTCTGTAATTCTCTATGATAACCGTCACACACACACACACACACACACACACACACGTGCGCGCACGCACGCACGCATACACACACACACACACACACATACGCACACACACTCCAGTGAAGACAAGTGAGATTTTTGTTGGATAACACACACACACACACACACACACACTCACACACACACACTGTGGCACACACACATGCACCGGCACACATACACAATCCCTCTCTCTACGTCCAAAGACGGCAGTGGTATTTTTATTTTCTAACACACTGCACACACACACACACACACACACATACTACGTGTGTGCATATTATGTGCGTATATATGTCTCTCTCCTTCAGTCTCCGTGTGTGTGTGTGTGTGTGTGTGTGTGTGTGTGCCAGTGTGTGTGTGTGTGTGTGTGTGTGTGTGTGAGTGTGTGTGTGCTTGTCTGAAAAAGAAGGGGGCCCTTTAGTTAATAGCACATCCCTCGGTAGCCGTCTCAGCTGAATTGCGCCCAACAGCAACCTCCCACAACACAACAATTTTCATCAGCATACTGATGTTGGTAGTCTCGTGGATGAAGGCCGGAAAAGAGGAATGGGCGAATTGGGGATTGGCAAATCAGGAATAATCAATCAAATCAAATCAAATCAAAAACACTTTATTAATCCACATGGAAATTAAGTTGTGCAATCACAGGCTCGTTGTAAACACTTAGCATGAAATCATCATGCGCAACATAAGAAGAGATTAAAACTAGTCAAATAAGAATTCCCAATAGCTGACGACAGACTAACCCCCCCCCCAACCCTCCGCACACACACATACACATGTTAAGACAAAAGGGTATTGCACAACAATATTTACAAATGAAAACATCCAACAACAAAAAAGGGTATATGTTATTTTAAATGACATGCGCGCATGCACACCCACACACACCCACAGAGGCTAATCGGGAATAGGCAAATCGGGATGACAGCCCCGAGAGAATGAAGTGACATGGCGACTCAGTAAGTCAGTCATGTCCGGAGGGTTGCCTTATTCTTTTCTTCTGTGTGCATCTCCCTCGTTCTGATCTGTAATGTAGGCCCTACGAGGCGGCTTTTGCAACGATGTGCCTTCCCGTTTTTTAATCCCCCCCCCCCCCTCATCGTCCCCTGCAACGAAGGCAGCCCTACTCCGTTTTCGGGGGTGCCTCAATGTGTATGGGTAGCCTACTGACCCTTAATTGTGGGGAGAAAGGTTGCTAAAGATCGCGGCTGAAAAACCTTCGTCAAAGATTTTGACTCTCCCCGCCTTTTTCTTTTCACATAGTGTGATGAGGTGAATGTGTGTGTTGTGTGTGTGTGTGTGTGTGTGTGTGTGTGTGTGTGTGTGTGTGTGTGCGCTTGTGTGTTTGTGTGTGTGTGTGTGTGTGTGTGTGTGTGTGTGTGTGTGAATATATCAAAATACAAGTAAAATCAGAGACAAACAGTTCACATCGATTTACAAATGATGAATTTTCTAAGATATTTCTAGCTATTTCAGTATTCATTCCTAAGTACCATTTTAGTGCGGTTGCACCCTTAAAGTAACCGGGAGAAAAGGCCTAGCGCCCGGGTCAGTGCCCTTAACTGACCCCCAAACGGAATCAACTCTGAAACGTCCACCCTTTTTCAGTCGTCTGCTGAAATCACACTGCAAAACACTGCGGAAATATATGAAACCAAACAGTTAAACGGATCTGATGAATCAAAACAAAATTTCAACCCATAAATGACTTAAGGTTGAAAAGATGGGACTCCTTGCAAAGAACCTCGTGAAGTCAAACTCCAAGGCTGCAGTCTTTACTATTAGTTTGATCGAAGTGACCTCGTTCAATATTGAAACAGCCCACACTACAACGTCACGCCGTGACGTAAAACACACGCCGCAGACAGCCTACGTGCAGACATTCACGCGAACAACAGCCTCCGTGACCGCGACCAGCCAGTACGTACTCTTGCTGAAAATGGGAAAGCAGTACGGTCCGCCGGCGCTCACAACTGAAGGTTTAACTGTGCACGCGCGCACGCGCGAGAAGTGAAGGTGTTGACCGGCAGTGCGGCCAAAGAGCCTGTACATGTACAGGAGTCACGAAAAGTTAAGGATTACATGGAAACCTGTACAGTTTTCTTCTTGAGAGCACTGTGGAATGATGTTGAAATTTCGGTAACCAGCGATAATAATGATAATGATAAATTATGGTAATGATAATAACAATAATAAGTAATCATGATGATGATGATAATAGTACTTTTATGGCGCAAACTCACCATATAATGGGCTCTGAGTGCCTCACATAAAACAATGCATATACTACAGTGCAAAATAACATACCTCTGCACGTGAAAAAACAACATATAATTATGTGTATCTGTACACCAGGACAATACTACAAATTGCAGATACGAATAATCACACACAAACACACACACACACACAAACACACACAAATAATGCAGACAATTAGCTATGCTTCATTACACACAAAAACCTGTTTGAACAGGTGTGTTTTCAAGTTTGCTTTGAGAGAGGACCGTGAGCGCTGTTTGGTCACAGAGACCCAGAGGAAGAGAATTCCAGACAGAAGGTGCTCGATACTGAAAGGCCCTTTGGCCAAATGTCTTTGAAGAGGTTTTGGAGCTCGATGAGCTTTTCAATAGAAGACCTCAGAGAACGAGAATGGTTGTTAGTATAAAGGACAGAAGATAAGTAAGATGGGAGAGATCCTTCAAAGTGCCAATATGACAGTTTTGTACTGAATTTTACTGAACCAATGAAGTTGACGTAAAAGTGGGGTTACATGATCCTTTTGTGACAGTTGATATCAGCATAGCAGACAGTCTGGTCTGAAATAAGATTAAGTGGTCTACTTAGAAACTACTAAAGTACGGCTTCCGTCCTGACGTCATTAAGTTCAAGCTTATTTGTCAGCATCCACTCCTTCACAGCAACAATGCAGGTCTCTATGTTTTTGCGGAGGACAGGAAAAGAATTTAGGGAAGAAGCTTTAGTGAGTTGCATGTCATCTGCAAACTTGTGAAAAGCACATCGATGTTGTCTATCATATGGGACAGTGGTTGAGTGTATAGACTGAATGATAACGGACCAAGAACTGAACCTTGGAGAACACCATCTAACAGAAAGAGGACTGGACTCAGAATGAGAACTGGAAATGATAACCCTTTGGTTGCAATTGGAGAGGTAAGATTTAAACCAATTGAGAGTTGTGCCAAAGATTCCAAAGATATGATGAAGACAGTTGAGAAGAATATCACCATCTGTTGTGCAGAGACATAGAGCAGACACAAAAATGAGATATCCCTGCTGGCTGCGCAGAACAATAATGTGCTGGTTATGTGTAAGAGGGCTGTCTTTGTACTGTGATTTTGTCTGCATGGGGACTGAAACACCTCAAGGAGGTCATTGGATGACAAATGACTGATGAGTTGACAAAGAACGACTCTTTCTAGTAATTTTAACAGAAGGGGTAAATTTGAAATAGGTATGTAGTTTATTAGGATTTCTTTTTCAAAACCAGGTTTCTTGAGCAGGGGTGTGACAAGCGCCTGTTAACAAAGAGATGTATGCAGCCAATGTAATGATGAGCCCACGTCCCAACCTGAGGTATTTCTTGCAATTTTTCGCCATGAAAATTCACAGCTGTCGTTTATTAACTCTTGCATATCTTTCTTTTTTCGTTGTTGTTGCAATAACATCGATTTTCAAACTGTTTATCATGAACGTGTGCCAGAAACAACACCGGTTGTGAATGCCTGTACAATGAGAGACAAGTGGAAAACCATAACCTTCGCAATTTGAATAAAATCAAATTTCTTTACCTTATATGAAAAATGATCTGCTTTCTTAACCTTTAGTGAAGCCTGTATATCCAGGCCTCCACTTTCGAAGGGAAAGGTTCTTCGGGCGGCGCACTCAACTCCATTGCAAATGTCGACTTGATGTGGCAGCTCAGTGAGGCTATCTGAGTTTGAATTAAAGTGTTGGTCGGAGTTTTGACTTTACGGGTTCAACGGCTCTCAGACATGCACGCTAACACACACACACACACTTCCGTGTGCGCCCCAGCTTACAGACAGACAGAAAGACACACACACACACGCGCGCGCACGCGCACACACACATCAGTACAGGCACGCACGCACACACACACACACACACACACACACATACACACACTGGCATACATACAGAGACATGCACAGACACGCACATTAACACACACACACACTCACACACACCTCAGACGGCCATTTATTATTGAAGTCAAAGTGTTTCACTATTTTATGGCAATAATTGTGATATGTAATTCATTGGCAGCTTGTGATACGGCTGTTGAATTACGCCATGCGTTAGTTATGTGGGCATGAGAGAGAGAGACTGAGAGAGAGAGAGAGAGAGAGAGAGGCTGACAGCAAACAGGTTCTCCAGCTCTCGTCCAGTCAACTTGTTCTGTTTTTCTGTCTCAGCTCTGTCCGCTTATTTGTCCCTCCCCTTCCATCTCTCTCTCTCTCTGTCACACACACACACACACACACAAACGCACTGACACACATACACACGCCCACCCCACCCCGCCCCCTCCCCACACCAACACCCACAACACACACACCGCCAGGTTGATGCGATGCCAATCTTTGTCACGACGCACAGTTCATTGTTGATGACAAGTCTTGTTTGATCATGACAGCGTCGAAACTTCCCACAAAAGCTGCTGCAATTAGCGAACCGAAAGGGCGTCAGCCCTATGTTCCCCAAGCTATAGTGTTATTCCAAATGTTCTTGCAGCCAGGTGTGCATTGTAAAATGTCTTGGTGGTTGTTTGATCTCTCAGTGCCTTACCACTAACAATATTCTGCTTGCATTTCTTTGTGATGTTAATACAGTACTAGGATGTCGAGTGACCATTAGCTGACCACTGTTGACTACTGCTGGCCATTGATGACCACGACTCGCCACTGCTGACCACGACGCAAAAGTGATCATATTACATTGTTTTGAGACATTTGTACATTATTGGCAGGTTTTTGATCGCTAAATGACCACTGTTTAGCTGTTCGTATTAGTTTGTAATGATTATGCAGTTTTAGGACTTCTTCGCATGGTCTGGCCAAACCACTGTTGTTGGCCATTACTGCCTAATGTTGACTACAACTGAAAAGTTTTCAGAATGTAGCATTTTATAATTTTACAATAGTAAGGCTTCTTGACCAAGTTTGAATATTTAAGCTGACCAGCGCTGACCACTACCCAAAAGTGTGCAGCTTGCGTTAACATATTTCTTCATTGAGTGTGCTACCGTCTAATGCCTTAAAGTCTTAACTCCCGAGAGCAAGGTTTCGGTTGCGCATGCGCACTAGAGCCTATCCATAAAAGGGAAAGGGGCGGAGTTTATCTATAAAAAGCGCGAGCACGTGTCCGGTAGAAATGTAAACATGCGGGAGGTGAAAGCAAAACAAAGACCGACTCACTGTTAGCGGAGAAAGATATCCGTGTACTCCTGCCACACCTGCTCCCAAAACCGAAACTGCTTCCTCTCCAGCACTCTCACTTCAGACTGGCGCCGGGGGTTACGAGCGTCAATCACAGTTTTTGTGGAGGTCACTCGCCGGCTGTTTATGTGATCATTCCAGTCCAAGAAAGGTTAGTAGATCGTCATATTTCTCTCCGTTTGCATGTTTTACAAACAATGTGGTCGTTTACGGTTGCCAACGTCGAGGGGCTGTCTGCATGCTTTCCAATTCTCACCGGACAGTACCACGTGCTGGTGCTATTTTTATCTGACAGACACGTCTAGCGCAAACACAAACGGCTCTAGCTCCGCCCCTTTTCTCTGCATTCAAATTTTGTATTACGTGTAGCTGACACATTTTGTACTTTCCAAAGTCAATTCAGGTCTAGATTGGAAGCTGCTAGGCAAATCTCGCTCTCTGCCATAAATGAAGCCAAACCGTAGCTTTATTAGGCTTTTATTTTGAATAAACCTTCACCGACGTCACAGTGTCAGACTCTGGTGAGAAACTGGCTTGATTCAAATCGCCCGCCATTTATAGTCCGGTTCAGGCTTGTACTTCGGTTTTCATCGGTTTTAACCACTGTTCACTAATGACCACCGCTGACAACTACCCTAATATTCATTGACGTTGGGGAACATAAGCCTAGGGGAATGTAGATGTGGGGGAACATAGATCTGGGGAAACATAGGCCTGCCCCCTCCCTCCCTCCCTCCCCCAATTGTGGGAACATAGGCCTGTGTGAACACATTTCCCCTGCGACCGCCCAAAGCCTTCGGCGTTTAGTTTGCTCGTCTTGGTGTTAGACCATTGTTATTCAGTCAAAGAAATGAATAGTAAACCTGACAGACACTTAAAAAAAAAAAAAAAAAAAAAAAAAGTGCTTCAGTTAAACATTTCAAACTCGATAATGCGGAAGTTGCACCACACGGATGAAGAAGAAGAGATAACCGAGCAACAAAAGCAGTGTCCTCGTTTTGAAAATGGAGACGCAGCAGGCTGGTGTAAACGAAATGTTATTTGGTTTTTTGTTTCATCCCTGGCAGTGCGCGTCCAGTATGAAGGCCAGTCGTCAGAGGAGAAACCCGTTGTTGAAAAGGGTTTGATTTCGTTTTGTGTTTTCCCTGGAGGAAATGGAGATGACGTTTTCTGTATCCCCCCCCCCTCCCCCCCCCCCCCGCGCGTGTATGATTGACTGAACTCTGCCATGTTCTTCTTCGTCGTGGGTATTGATTAAACCGTCATCCGGCCCTTCTTCGTAGCTCACACTTTGCGCATTTTACCATGGCAGGGTGTGGTTTTTTTTCTCCATTTTACGTTATGTTCGTATTGGTTTCTATGTAATGTCACACACACACACACACACACACACACACACACAGATACAGCCGAACAGAACGAGGGGAAGGAAAGAAAGTGATAGGGGAAGAGAGACAAGACAGACAAACAGAAACAGACAGAGAAAGAGAGGAATGAGAAAAATGGAAGAGAGAGAGAGAGAGAGAGAGAGAGAGAGAGAGAGAGCAATTGAAATGGAACTCGAACTCGAACTCTATAGCTCGAATGCTTTATTGAGGGTAAAGGATGAGCAACAAGTTTCTTTTCACCATGCCCTCATATAAAAGCATTGAGAACAGAACACAAAAACGAAGGAGATGGAGGAGGAGAGGGAGAGAAAAAAAATGAAGGAAGAAAAAAAAGAAAAGAAAAACAGAAGAAACCCCCCCAGTGTACTTGATGAAATTAGCATCTTAAAAGTGAAAAACAAATCGAGTGAAAATTGAAGGAAAAATCTAAACCAAATATACATATTTCTCTAACAAGGAAAGAGGGTTAGGTAGACAGATATCGACAGATAGGTAGATAGAAAAACAGATATCGACAGATAGGTAGATAGAAAGACAGACAGACAGAGAAAGAGAGGTGGGAGGTGGCGGGGGAAGAAAATCCACAAACTTCTGCAACACTTCAGATATGCTCTGCCCAGTATCTGATAACTTTTGAACAACGTGCACAGCGAGGCAGACTTAAGTAGAACTAGTCCTGGTGCTTTGGTTGTTTCTTTCAACGTGGAACATACCCACATACACAATAATAATAATGGGTAATTACCGCTACTGAGTAACAGACGCACACGCACACACACACGCGCGCGCGCATGCGCAAACATACATACACACACACACACACACACACTGACAAGAGTTAACAATCGGATCGAATGCCTGTTTTTTGTATTTGTATTTCTTTTTATCACAACAGATTTCTCTGTGTGAAATTCGGGCTGATCTCCCCAGGGAGAGTGCGTCGCTACACTACAGCGCCACCCATTCTTCTGTATTTGTTTTCCTGCGTGCACTTTTATTTGTTTTTCCTATCGAAGTGGATTCTTCTGCAGAATTTTGCCAGGAACAACCCTTTCGTTGTCGTGGGTTCTTTTACGTGCGCTAAGTGCATGCTGCACACGGGACCTCGGTTTATCGTCTCATCCGCATGACTAGCGTCCAGACCCCCACTCAAGGTCTTGTGGAGGGGGAGAAAATATCGGCGGCTGAGCCGTGATTCGAACCAGCGCTCTCAGATTCTCTCTCGCTTCCTAGGCGGACGCGTTACCTCTAGGCCATCACTCCACTCCCTTACACTGACACCTTGTTTTTAAAGTCAGATGCGACTCAATTTTCTTCAATTCTCAAGGCTCTGTAGATGTCGAAACTTCAGTTATCTAAAAAGTCTACTCTTACTGCTAGATATCATGTACCAGGATGGCTTTGCCCTGTATCTTGCTGTCAATCCATGAGCAGCGGTCCAAATATAGGTTCCAGCAGAACACCATTATCCGTGACATTTCATTGCTCATAAGGACATGGTTACTGTAACCTATCTTCAAGACAATCAGTCCGAAATGTTTTCCCACACTAACCCTTCAGTCGCGAATAAGCCCCGTGCAATTTCTGGTTATTTCCCCGTCTCTCCCCCCCTCCCCTCCCTAGCATCTCCCTCCTCTTCCCACATTCCCCATGGAGGTTCAAGTCACGTTCTCTCTTCACCTTTTCTCAAGCTAAGCTGTTGCTTTTTTGTTTTGTTTTTTTGAATCGTTTATTGTTTGTGTTTTTTTCAGTCTGAATCGAAAGCTTGCGTGGTTTTGTTTATTAACTGTTACTTCGTTTTTCTTTAACGGCTAAACATTAATCCCCTCATTTAACCGCCTCTTTCGCTCCACTCTCCTCCATTTCTTTCCCCCCTCAACCCCATCCCCTCCCTTTATTCCCCACCGTCCGCCACACACACACACACACACACACACAGACACGTTGATCAGCACGAAGCGAAGAACGGACACGCTGAACAGCCACATAAAAGTACCGACTAACCGATACCGCTCCCCTGCCGTGCCTTGGGCAGCCTGATAGGTGGCAGCATGCTTCGGCAGCCCACTAGAGATCAACACCAGGGTCACCCATTCCGTTGAGGAAGAGCCCTATGTCGCCGTACCAGGCCTCGTACCACAGCCTGAGCCCCACGAAGAGGGCCAGAGCTATCACTGTGGACCGGTCCCACAGCCACACCCCGTCCCCACTCCTCTCTTCACCGTCGTTCGCCACTGCGCCGTCCTCCTCCCTATACACACCACTCTCCGGGCCATTGAACGGCCCGTGCATTGTGGCATAACCGATCATTTCGGCGCTCGGTTCCTTCTCCGGGGTGTCATCGCCCGTGTCATGGACGCCGATTGGACGTGCAAGTGTGGCGAAGTGCGTGTCGTTTGCTGCATACTCTTTGCCGTGGAGCTCCTCGACAGAGTGGCGATCCAGTCGTGGTGGACTGGCACGGCTGACTTTCCATGCCTGGAGTGAGTTGAGGTCCTGGTGTCGTGCCCTGCCACTGAAGGCCTTCTTTCTCTCCTGCAGGCTGCACCCACTCATCCACGTACAGACCTTGTTGCCACTGGTCTGGTCGGTGTCTGGCAAAGCTGTGGTGGTGATGCTGTGCACTGGTTTTACGAGAATCTCGGAGATGCTTTTGGCAGGATGCGTTCCTTTGAGAGCAATGGACTCTGGTGGAAAGCCTACCACAGAAAAATCAAGCTCTTTGTCAACCAAAGCCTGAATTATCTGACGAAATAACACCCATAAAACGTAAAACACCTATGAAATGAAACTTACGTTTTATTTAATGACATTGTAATAAACAGTGTTCAACTGCATGCTACGTTCTGTTTTTATACACTGTGTTCTGATGTTGGTCAAGCGCAAAGAATCAATGGTCAGTCACTTGAACGTCGGGTCAGGTAGTGGGTGAAAGTGTAAGGTGCCTGTCTTCCTGAAACGAACCACAGCACATCGAGTCTGGATACAGGAGCGCTTAAGGGAAAAGTTACATTCTCGTCGATTATCAGTGATCAGCATAGGGATTCAAATGAGTACAACTTCGGACTGCAGTCCACTGTAGGACATAATTGGCGGTAGCTAAATATTCCCCTCAATGATTAGCGTTTATTAATTTATCAAATTATCGTCCATCCACCCGCTCAAAAACAAATCCCCATGTACAATATAATGTTGTGGTACTTTTCAGGGAGAGCGCGTCGCCACAGTGCAGCGCCATACATTTTTTTCTGCATGCAAATGCCAATGTACATGTATCAATTTGTTTCACAAAGTGGATTTTCTTTTGAATTTTGGCCTGGGACAACCTTTCATTTGCCGTGCGCAAAGTGCATTCTGCACACAGGACGTCGATTTAGCGTCTCATCAGATTGACTAGCACCCAGACCACCACTCAAGGTGATGAGGAGGGGTTAGTAAATATCCCGGTCCGCATGATATATAGGACTCGCATCCGTGGACACGCACTTCCGCTCCACCTGAGTCAGTAAACAAGTGCTCTGTAGGCTACTGCGGAGAATTATCACGTAGGGTTCGTCGTACAGTTGACCAATCCATCACTGTTCCAAGTACTTAACCATTTCATAGAAGATTACTCAAAATCAAAAGATTGAACTTAATCCTATAATTCAGTAGTTCCACACCACCTTCCTCGTGATTTTGAGCATGGAAACTTTCTTACGTTGTACCCGGAATCACAGAAGCTGTACCAGCTGATACTTACCATCACCATCTCCGCTCACGATGGATTCACTTAAGTCCGTGATGCTGACGTTCGATACAGAATCTCTGGCTTGAATCTTCTTGGCGAGATGAATTTCATCTCTTATGGACGAACCTCTGGCTTGATTCTTCTTGGTGAGACGAAATTCATCTCTTATGGACGTTTGTGGCATTTTGACTTCGTCTTGGAAATGGAACTGTTTCTATGAAGCAAAAGTTGGCTGTCCGACGATAAAATCCGTTTACCAAATTGTATGGGGCCGAGCATATGAGTTACATTACTAATGATTGCTTACTGTTCGCAGGGCCAAATCGTTATGATCACAGTCCTTGTTCGTGCTTCACAAAAGTTGTTTTCCAGTTAATGAAGCATTGGGCCTTGATTCCAATTTTTCGCCTTGACTGTAATTCTTCGGAAAAAAAAAGTATTATCTGTGAGTGCAACACATTCCCTGACTCAGAAGCGAACGCCAAGTAAGTGACGTTTTCTAACACGTAAAAAAGCGTCATGACAAAAAATAACAACATGTTTACGTAAGCACTGTCCCTGAATGACTCAATAGAGATGAAACTGAATGTGTCGCCTAATAGTCCAATATTAGAACATTAAAACAACAATAACATTATGCAAAGTCTTCATGGCTCACAGGTGATTCTTGTTGAATTAAAAACTACAAAAACGAAACCGAAAATGCGGGTTGTGGTGAGGGAGGGCCGGGTGGGGGTTAGGGCGTGGTTGGGCTACTTACGTATAAAGTCCAGTTCTTTCGTCAAAGTTACGATTAGCGTATCGCACGCGTGTTCTCTCACCACATGAGGCTTATATAAATCTGGGTCAAAGTTTCGAAGTTGCCCTGATTTCATTACAGCTTTCCAGTTTTGACAGAATGTAACACTCCGCACAAAATCGATTTTCGGAAATCTCCTCTTTTGGGGTTTTCTATCGTATTAACAGTTTCAGTTTCTAAAGGAGGCGTCACTACATTCGGACAAACCATATACGCTACACTACATCTGCCAGGCAGATACCTGACCAGCAGCATAACCCAACGCGCTTAGTCAGGCCTTGAGCGTATGGATATATTTTTATGTTCCTGTCAGCGTCGATTTCTTCTACAGAATTTTGCCAGAGGACAACCCTTTTGTTGCCGTGGGTTCTTTTTCAGTGCGCAAAGTGTGTGCCGCACGCGGGACCTCGGTTGATCGTCTTATCTGAATGATCAGACCCTCAGTTTGATTTTCCAGTCAACTTGGGAGTGGGCGAGAGCGGGAGTGGAACCCAAACCCTGACGGGCACTGTACTAGCAGATAAGAGGCATTATCATTCTGCCACATTGAAAATGATTTACTGCAGTTAGACGATTGCATTATGTAAACTGCATCAATGATTTCTTATTTTTATGATCACCGTCAAGAACCGCAGATCTGTTGAAACTATGCTACAGTCTTAGCCACACCAGATCCGCATTCCACTGATATCCAAACAACTCACATGAATATCTTTGTGTCTGTCGAACGTTTAACGTATTTCCGTGTTTCCCACGACTTTACATCTCAAATTCTTCATTGAAAAAGTGCCTAGACGTAACGTATGCAGAATTAATAACTATAGTGATAAACTTTTGGATCTTGATCACGTTGGTCACCTTGACCCTTTCATGTCCAGCACTGCGTGGTGCGGATAAAACGAAAAAAGACTGAAGAGCAATAAACTGAAAATGAAAAACTGATGACAATAAACCAACATTACTCAATAAGATATACAGGTGAATACCCTACTAGACTAAAATCCAAAATGAAGGAAAAATGAATATAAGGAAGTATGATTACTCATTTTCAGATCTCCAGTTTGACCAA
>NC_134901.1:23419986-23454986 GCF_041734735.1 Babylonia areolata
AGGGGGGGGGGGGGGGGGGGCGGCGAGAGAGAGAGAGAGAGAGAGAGAGAGTGAGAGAGGGGGGCGAGCGAGAGAGACAGAAGGGGGAGAGAGGGGGGTAAGCAAGAGAGAGAGGGGTGGGGGGAGAGCGACAGAGAGAGAGAGAGGGAGAGAGAGAAGGGGAGAGAGCGAGAGAGAGGGGGGATAGAGAGAGAAGTGAGACAGTGGGAGGAGAGAGTGAGAGAGAGAGGGGGGAAGAGAGAGAGAGAGAGGGAGACTGCGAGAGAGGGGGAGGAGAGAGGGATGGGGGTGGGGATTGGGACCGGCTTGAAAGGAAGCCCCCCCCCTCCCCCCAAGACCTTGTGTGTCCTGATTTCTGTGACAACACGCAGTTTGTCTCGTTTCAGTGTCAGTAGCCGCACACAATCTGTATATAAAGGAACACGAGCTGTTCAAGTTTGTATTCTGCTGTGGCGACTTCCCTGAGATCAGCAGTGTCTTCGGCTCATTCTCCACAATACCTGCTTGCTTGTGGTCCAGTTCTTCCAGTTGTTCAAGGTGAAGCTTTTTCTGTTTTGTTCTATTTGTTTCTTTGTTTTCTTTTGAATGGTTGGTTGGTTTTTGGTTGGTTTGTTGAAGCATGTACACATGATACAACAGACAATATTGGAAAATAGCAATTGCCACTTTGCCAATCGCTGTGACAGAAGAGAAGAAAGTTAACGAGTACAGTTTAATGTGTATGTTATGTACATCAGGAACATATAAATACAAAGAGCACAGAAGTTGGCCAACCACGCATCACGCCATTGTCTTCTGTCTGTTTTTTGTTGTTTTTTTTTCATAAAAAATGTAATACTTTTTTTAACTGTTCGTTTTACTTCCTTATTTGTTTGCTTACTTATTTTCATTTTTTTCTCAGTTTTTACTCACTTGTGTAAACAAAGTGAGTCTATGTTTTAACCTGCTGTTTGGTTGTCTCTGTGTGTGTGTGTGTGTGTGTGTGTGCCATTTTCTCTGCAAATACTTTGTCAGTTGACACCAAATTTGGCATAAAAATAGGAAAAATTCAGTGTTTTCCAGTCACCTTGTTTAAAACAATATTGCAACCCTGGGATGGGCACAAAAAAAAAAAAAAAAAAGAAGCCAAATTATATGCAAACTGAATTTATTGTTATATTTATATTTTTTATTCTCTAAACTTGGCGCTTTGATCTGATATTCTGACACAACAACAAGAGCAGTCAATTTTTATCATTTTTTGTTCAAACAGGAACTTCTTTTGCTAAGCATGGAAGTTATATTTCTGGTGCATGTCTTTGCTGCAGATAGTAAAGAAGGGAAATTAATCTGTAATTTGCTTTAAACTGATCTTTCTCATCTTAAACATTACATTTTGAAATTATACCCAGAACACAAAAAGCTTGTGTGTTTTACTCAGTGTAAAGGGCTTTCACTATGTTCATTCGCCCAAGTGGTCTTTTCCGGAAAATACTAAAATCAATACTACGAGTGGACTTTATAGATCTATTGGCTGAGCCCTGAAGGTCATGGGCAAAAATCAATTGCGTACACATATTTATACATATTCAAAGCGCGTACTCATATTCCTCGCGAACGGAACGCGAAGGACGCCATTTTGTTTCAAGTTGTTGACCTGCCCGTTCAGTCTTATATTCAATACAGGATAACATGTGATGGAAAGTTGGAGAAGGAGACCGTTAAATATTTATTCAGATAAAGATTTGTGAACGCGTCATCACTTACTGGATTATGCCCCAAACTGCCATAAAAATATCCACAAAATCAGTCGGAATTCACATTTTAAAATGATAAACCATGAGAGTTAATACCCTTGATGAAACGTAAAAATTTTCAGTCATGACTTTTCTCAAAATGAAGTCCTTTTCACTTCATACGACGTTTAGAAGTACTTGTACTTGGTTCTACATGTTATTAGTTTAACAAAATGCTCAATTATCATATCAACTTTAAAACTATAAAACTAGAATGAACATAAAAGAGAAATTGAATTGACTGTGTCATACATTCCGGGCGGGTGTAACTTAACTTGTACATCTATCTAGATCCAGAGAAAACGGCTAAATATTTGTTGCAGTGTGATTGCGGTGATAGCCACGTCTCCTTTACCGCGGACTTAAAAAGAATTTTTAATTACCCTTAAAGATTTTTTGAATGCCCAAGATACACTTGAATAATATGATTTAAACAGCGTTCTCACTGCGAATACCGCAATCGATTTATCGCCCTTTAAAAAAGTATGTTTAAATGTTAAATTTTTGAACGTCAGTTAAGGAGCCACGATAGTGTGTTGGGTAAGACAGTTTCTTCTCACCCGAACACGCGGGGTTCGAATCTGCTGTCAGGACTTTTTTCTTTTCTTTTTTTCTTCTTCTTCTTTTTTTTTTTTTTTTTTTTAACCCGAAGCTTTATAATAACAAATACAGAACACATTTTAACGATTCGATTTTTAAAAAAGTGTATCACAAGTGAGTCTTGAAGGCCTTGCCTTTCTTGTTGTTGTTGTTGTTGTTGTTGTTGTAAATGTGACAGTTTTGTGTTGACGCGGTTGAGCATTTGTATAGTTTGGCAGTCCTGATATGGCCCAGTGCAGTCGGCTGAACTTGAAGCAAAAAGAGCAAGAACAAGTTTTATCTGACGGTCGTGCCTTCTTCCACTGGTCACTTTTGCTGATCTTGTCTATCCAGTGGATCTGAAACATTCTTCTCAACCAACTGTTCATGAACGTCTTTACTTTGTTGAGAAAGGTCTTTGTTTTCCTCCATGTCTCAGCACCATGATTTGCAGCAACACCGGCTGGCTTTGGAACTGGTCTTATCCTGCATCCACTGTCGTTAAAGTCTTAACTCCCGAGAGCAAGGTTTCGGTTGCGCCCCTTTTCTCTGCATTCAAATTTTGTATTACGTGTAGCTGACACATTTTGTACTTTCCAAAGTCAATTCAGGTCTAGATTGGAAGCTGCTAGGCAAATCTCGCTCTCTGCCATAAATGAAGCCAAACCGTAGCTTTATTAGGCTTTTATTTTGAATAAACCTTCACCGACGTCACAGTGTCAGACTCTGGTGAGAAACTGGCTTGATTCAAATCGCCCGCCATTTATAGTCCGGTTCAGGCTTTAAGTAGGACAGCAGAGCAAGGCCCGCCACAAAAATCAGGTCATCCTTCTGCTTCCATACGGTCCTTTAGACTCCGTTTCTTCTCTGTTTAAGTGCGTTGGGTTACGCTGCTGGTCAGGCATCTGCTTGGCAGATGTGGTGTAGCGTATATGGATTTGACCGAACGCAGCGACGCCTCCTTGAGCTACTGATACTGATACTGGTACTGATACTCTTTTCTGCACTGTTAATGTTTTCATAATGCAATCAACGACGAGTAGGAAGAGTAATGGAGACAGAAGGAATCCTTGCCTGACACCCAGTATTGACTGACCTGGAATTGTCTAATGAACTGCCCCACGTGAATGACTCTACAACTCATTCCATCATAGCTGCTCTTCATCATGTTGACTAGCATGGTTGGCACGCCATAGTGTCGAAGCAGTTTCCATAGTGTCACTTCAAAGTGCATGCGTAAAATGTGTTTTCTAATTTCCAGTATAACAGACAGTTCAGCCTTGTATCTGAACATGTATTAATTTCTGTTGTGATTTTCATGGCTTAACCAATCGTATCAGCATCCGTGATATTTTTGTCTTGCCATGCTTCCAAGCCTGAAACACCATTCACAGCCGACTGGCTTGAAAGCAAAACAAAACAAAACACACAAAACACCCAAAAACAAAAACAACACACAGCACAGTGTGTGTGTGTGTGCGTGTGTGTGTGTGTGTGTGTGTGTGTGTGTGTGCAGACAAGACTCAAAGCAAACACACTTCACAATGCTGTCCACCCGTGTCGCTATGCTGCTGGTCTTGCTGACCTTGACCATGGTTCTGGAGACAACTGGTGAGTAGGGGGCTTAGCATTGTGATGTCCGGTGTGTGTGTGTGTGTGTGTGTGTGTGTGTGTGTGTGTGTGTGTGTATCGTGTATACAGTGTGATGTGATGTCCAGTGTTTGTGTTGTCCACATTCTGATGTTCAGTGTGTGTGTGTGTGTGTGTGTGTGTGTGTGTGTGTGTGTGTGTGTATCTTGTATACAGTGTGATGTCCAGTGTGTGTGTTGTACACATTGTGATGTTCAATGTGTGTGTGTATCTTGTATACAGTGTGATGTCCAGTGTGTCCAGTGTTTGTGTTGTACACATTGTGATGTTCAGTGTGTGTGTGTTGTACACATTGTGATGTCAGGTGTGTGTGTGTGTATCTTGTATACAGTGTGATGTCCAGTGTGTCCAGTGTGTGTGTTGTACACATTGTGATGTTCGGTGTGTGTGTGTTGTACACATTGTGATGTCAGGTGTGTGTGTGTGTGTGTGTGTGTGTGTGTGTGTGTCTTGTATACAGTGTGATGTCCAGTGTGTGTGTTGTACACATTGTGATGCTCGGTGTGTGTTGCACACATTGTGATGTCCGGTGTGTGTGTGTGTGTGTGTGTGTGTGTGTGTGTGTGTGTGTATCTTGTATACAGTGTGATGTCCAGTGTGTGTGTTGTACACATTGTGATGTTCAGTGTGTGTGTGTGTGTGTGTGTGTGTGTGTGTATCTTGTATACAGTGTGATATCCAGTGAGTCCAGTGTGTGTGTTGTACACATTGTGATGTCCTGTGTGTGTGTGTGTGTGTTGTACACATTGTGATGTCAGGTGTGTGTGTGTGTGTGTGTGTGTGTGTGTGTGTGTGTGTGTGTTGTACACATTGTAATGTCAGGTGTGTGTGTGTTGTACACATTGTGATGTCCTGTGTGTGTGTGTGTTGTACACATTGTGATGTCAGGTGTGTGTGTGTTGTACACATTGTAATGTTAGGTGTGTGTGTTGTACACATTGTGATGACCTGTGTGTGTTGTACACATTGTAATGTCAGGTGTGTGTGTTGTATACATTGTGATGTCAGGTGTGTGTCTTGTACACAGAATGATGTTCAGGTTGTTGTTGTTGTAGTTGTTGTGTGTGTGTTGCATATTATGATGTGTGGTGTGTGTTTCTTGTACACAATCTTCTTCTCCGTTTGTGGGCTGCGACTCCCACATTCAACGTTCACTCGCCCACACGGGTGCCGGTGGGCTTTAACGTGCATGACCGTATTTACCCCCGTCATGTTGGCAGTCATACTTGTGTAAACAAAGTGAGTCTATGTTTTAACCCGGTGTTCAGTTGTCTATGTGTGTGTGTGTGTGTGTGTGTGTGTGTGTGTGTGTGTGTCCGTGGTAAACTTTAACATTGACATTTTCTCTGCAAATACTCTGTCAGTTGACACCAAATTAGGCATAAAAATAGGAAAAATTCAGTTCTTTCCAGTCATCTTGTTTAAAACAATATTGCACCTCTGGGATGGGAACAAAAATTTAAAAAAAAAATGAAGCCTAATTATATGCAAACTGCATTTACTGTTATATTTATATTTTTTTGTATTATCTAAACTTGGCACTTTGATCTGATATTCGACCCAACAACAAGAGCAGTCATTATTATCATTTTTTGTTCAAACAGGAACTTCTTTTGCTAAGCATGGAAGTTTTATTTATTTTGCAAACGTTTTGGTGGAGATAGTAAAGAAGGGAAATTACTCTGTAATTAATGCTAGGGGACTTAATTTGCTTTAAACTGATTTTTCTCATCTTAAACATTACATTTTGAAATTATACCCAATACATATCACAAGTGAGTCTTGAAGGCCTTGCCTCTCTTGTTGTTTGTCGTCGTTGTTTTGGGTTGGGGGGGGTGGGGGGGGGGTGACTGCCTGGTATGTTTTTTATTTCCATAACACACAGTGTGATGTCTGAGATCTGTGTCTCGTTCACAATGATATTCATGATACACAGAGGAGTACCGTTTGTATTTTCATGGTTTATCATTATTCCTGCCTTCTAAATATTGTTCGCCAGAATATATATTTCTTCGCTTTCATTACAGTCTTTTTCTTCTGTCCATCCATTTCGTTCTGTCGTCTCTGCTTTCCACTCTTCCAGTCTGTCCATGTTTAATTAAGTTTTCACCTGAACCCCGTCCGCCTGTGTCTTTAACTCTTTCCATACGAACGGCGAAAGAGACGACGTTAACAGCGTTTCATCCCAATTACCATCATCAAAATATTGCAAGCGGAAGGCTCTTATGCTGAAGACGTGAATGTCGACAAAGAATACCACAATTCTGATGACGGAAGCTAAAGGTTGGGTCATTCAGACACCCACTGGACATCCGAGGGGTCTGTGTAGAGGAGAAGAGAGGACTGGCCGTACTGAGTGAGTTAAGGTGATTATCTACACGATTTTAATCGTTTTCACGGATACCTCTGGTGAGAACAAAATTTTACAAGATGGTGATACAACAGTGAAATTTAATGAGCTTAGCATTAACAGTTTGACAAAAAATGTGTGGGTTTGGGTGGGTTTTTTTTTTTGGTTTTGTTTTTGTTTTCGCATTTTTGTTTTTTAACCAGCGCCGAGAGATTGTGATATCAGGTTTCATTTATTGTTGCATGTTTTTTTAATTCATTTATTATGTCTTATTTTTTTTATTTATATATTCATTTATTTATTTATTTACCTCCTTTTTATCGTGAGGATGAAAAAGGGAGAGCATGAACGTCTGCAATAACTGCTTGCGGGCACATAAACGTACACAGGTACAAATAGTGATGTTTCTCACACAGTGTTCCAGTCAGTCCATGGGCTGGGCTGACATTCCTGGTAGCTTCAGCTTCACAGAGTTTGCCTAAATGCATGTCATCTGTTTCAGAGGGCCAGCGTTCTGACTTTGACATGGACAGTCCACCCGTCGGCCTGGTGAAACGGAGCGCTTATGATTCCCGATTGAGCTTTCGTCAACTGGGAGAGAATCGCCGAAGACGCCATAAAATTGTGCCGACGAAGACACCTCAATCAGTCGAAGGGAAGATGAAAGATTAAACTGTTCCAAATGCTTACGAGGTTTACTACATCTGTCAGTCGACATAATGATTGGCATTGCTTTAAATAATTATCTCTCAGCCATCCGCAGTGCCAGCGCTGTTCAGTACGACCATTCACCAACTGATGAAGCATTCCAAGAAATTTACTGAGAACTTGTACTGAGCAGGGAGTGGGAAGATGTTGATGAATTTCATTGTTGATCAATTTTGCACTTATTTTATTTGCTTGGTAACAGTAGTGTATACAACTAGCTAGGATATAAGGAATAGAAAATAACTAAACTTTCGAATTTGAGAATGTTATTTACTAAACTCCCCCCCCTCCTCCCACATGCCACTCCATGCGTATAAAAAAAAAAATGTTTGAGAGTAGGTATACATCAAACTTACATTTTATTGATATTCTAATTAGTTTCCCTAAAATCAATTCTGTTTCGGGCATCTGAAAATGAAAGTTTATAAGGAATTTGTCAGTTGACTTGTACTGGACAATGCACTGCTGATCTGCTGCAGCTTTGTAGTTTTCAATAATTACTGTGCTTATTAATAATAATAATAATAATAAAAAAAGCTTTTGCAAATTGTACCCCTTCCTAATGAGCTATATATATATAAAGTCCGCAGTGCCATATATATATATATATATCCTTTACATGAATAAAACATCCGTATCCTTGTGTGTCAATCACAGGAGCGTATGCTGCGAACTTGGTTATGAAAACATCCAGTTTTCAATCTGATGAATTGTTTTCATCTACTAATCCCCCTGTCCACCCCCTCCCATACCACACAATTAAACACACACACACACCTCACTATATATATGTATATATATATATAGATAGATAGTATAGTTAAGTGTGTGTGTGTGTGTGTGTGTTAAACGCCGCCAAAAGTGCGGTGAGAAAAATGTATACCAATCCCAAGCCTACAATGAGCATGTATTCCTACATTTCTTTATCCGTCTTGTGACTGCCTGTAGGCAGACAAGATACAATGTAAAACAACAACAACAAAAACAAACAAACAAACAAACACATGATACGACTCGTATCACCCTCACTTTTTGCTTTTAAATTTTAAAAAATTCTGTTTATCTTTTCTTTTTACCTTTCCTTACAACTTGTCACATTTTTAACCAACACTAAATCATTCAATGAAACAGAAGCAGGCTACGAACATCCCAAACCCCAGTTGTCCCAAACTTTCCAGTCCGAACGAGACACATACCATCTGCATCTGCTGATATTCACAGACTTTATCCTTGCATTGCTCTCATCCAACGTCCTTAAACTTTATCCTGGCATTGCTCTCAACCAACGTCCATAAACGTTATCCTGGCATTGCTCTCAACCAACGTCCTTAAACTTTATCCTGGCATTGCTCTCAACCAACGTCCACAAACTTAATCCTTGCACTGCTCTCAACCAACGTCTACAAACTTTATTCCGGCATTCCTCTCAACCAACGTCCATAAACTTTATTCTGGCATTACTCTCAACCAACATCTACAAACTTTATTCCGGCATTGCTCTCAATCAACGTCTACAAACTTTATTCCGGCATTCCACAAACGTTATCCCGGCATTGCTCTCAACCAACGTCTACAAACTTTATCCTGCCACTGCTCTCAACTAACGTCCACAAACTTTGTCCTGACATTGCTCTCTACCAACGTCCACAAACGTTATCCCGGCATTGCTCTTAACCAACATCTACAAACTTTATCCTTCCACTGCTCTCAACTAACGTCCACAAACTTTATCCTGGCATTGCTCTCAACCAACGTCTACAAACTTTACCCTGGCATTGCTCTCAACCAACGTCCATAAACGTTATCCTGGCATTGCTCTCAACCAACGTCCATAAACGTTATCCTGGCATTGCTCTCAACCAACGTCCTTAAACGTTATCCTGGCATTGCTCTCAACCAACGTCCATAAACGTTATCCTGGCATTGCTCTCAACCAACGTCCATAAACGTTATCCTGGCATTGCTCTCAACCAACGTCCTTAAACTTTATCCTGGCATTGCTCTCAACCAACGTCCACAAACTTAATCCTTGCACTGCTCTCAACCAACGTCTACAAACGTTATCCCGGCATTGCTCTCAACCAACGTCTACAAACTTTATCCTGCCACTGCTCTCAACTAACGTCCACAAACTTTGTCCTGACATTGCTCTCTACCAACGTCTACAAACTTTATTCCGGCATTGCTCTCAACCAACGTCCACAAACGTTATCCCGGCATTGCTCTTAACCAACATCTACAAACTTTATCCTTCCACTGCTCTCAACTAACGTCCACAAACTTTATCCTGGCATTACTCTCAACTAACGTCCACAACGTTATCCTGGCATTGCTCTCAACCAACGTCCATAAACGTTATCCTGGCACTGCTCTCAACCAAATTCCATAAACGTTATCCTGGCATTGCTCTCAACCAACGTCCTCAAACCTTATCCTGGCATTGCTCTCAACCAACGTCCACAAACTTTATCCTGGCATTGCTCTCAACCAACGTCCTTAAACTTTATCCTGGCATTGCTCTCAACCAACGTCCACAAACTTAATCCTTGCACTGCTCTCAACCAACGTCCATAAACTTTATTCTGGCATTACTCTCAACCAACATCTACAAACTTTATTCCGGCATTCCACAAACGTTATCCCGGCATTGCTCTCAACCAACGTCTACAAACTTTATCCTGCCACTGCTCTCAACTAACGTCCACAAACTTTGTCCTGACATTGCTCTCAACCAACATCCACAAACTTTATCCTGGCATTGCTCTCAACTAACGTCCACAAACGTTATCCCGGCATTGCTCTCAACCAACGTCCACAAACGTTATCCTGGCATTGCTCTCAACCAACGTCCACAAACGTTATCCTGGCACTGCAATCTACCAACGTCCATAAACTTTATCCTGGCATTGCTCTCAACCAACGTCCACAAACTTTACCCTGGCATTGCTCTCAACCAACGTCTACAAACTTTACCCTGGCATTGCTCTCAACCAACGTCCATAAACGTTATCCTGGCATTGCTCTCAACCAACGTCCATAAACGTTATCCTGGCATTGCTCTCAACCAACGTCCTTAAACTTTATCCTGGCATTGCTCTCAACCAACGTCCACAAACGTTATCCTGGCATTGCTCTCAACCAACGTCCATAAACTTTATCCTGGCATTGCTCTCAACCAACGTCCACAAACTTTATCCTGGCATTGCTCTCAACCAACGTCCACAAACTTTATCCTGGCATTGCTCTCAACCAACGTCCACAAACTTTATCCTGGCATTGCTCTCAACCAATGTCCAAAAACGTTATCCCGGCATTGCTCTCAACCAACGTCTACAAACTTTATCCTGCCACTGCTCTCAACTACCTTATCCTTGTATTGCTCTCAACCAACGTCCACAAACGTTATCCTGCCATTGCTCTCAACCAACGTCCACAAACGTTATCCTGCCATTGCTCTCAACCAACGTCCACAAACGTTATCCTGGCACTGCTCTCAACCAACGTCCACAAAACTTTATCGTGGCATTGCTCTCAACCAACGTCCATTAACTTTATCCTGGCACTGCTCTCAACAAACGTCCAGCAAAGTTTTCTGCCCATACAGTCTGTCCCCTCTTCTTCCCAAAACCACCTCAGCTCAGTCAGGGCTGAACCCTGAACCAAGCCGGCTGATCAAGTTGCAGGTGAAGGGAGATAACTGGCTCAAGATGGTCTATTCCTCTCTCTCTCTGTGGCGATGCCTTTTACGGTCATCTCCACCGAGTTTGGGTCCTCCTCGAGGTTGCTGCTGATCCCAGGCATTTTGGAAAACCTTGATGCTGACATTGTCGCCGAACAGTATCAACAAAACAATGAAAATTTTCGGCATCATTACATTCCTTCGCCCCCCCCCCCCACCTCACCCCCTCCACCCACACAGACGCTGAGAGTTTCAGTTTCAGTTTCAGTAGCTCAAGGCGGCGTCACTGCGTTCGGATAAATCCATATACGTTACAGACATTGAGAGACACACAACACACACATTTTTTCTCTCCATCTCTCTCTTCATGAGACGGTCCTCAGACATTAACCAAACTGTGAGTAGCTGAGCCATCACCAAGCCCTTTTTGTGTTACCTTTTTTTTTTTCTTTTTTATCGTTGTTATGCAGAAGTGATCATTTACAGATTGACAGAGACAGAGAGAGAGAATGTGTGTGCACTGGAGCGGAAACATCTGTTCAAGTATTCTTTTTTTTTTCATCTTGCGTGAATATATGAGGGCATGTTTAATTTACCAGTCTGCATGTGTACACAGTGGTCAATGAAAGATAAGATGGGACACACACACACACACACACACACACACACACACACACACAGCAATTTGGAAACGAAATGATAAAGAAAAGTAAAGAACAGTCCATTATTACAGGTAAATAAAATTTATATTCTCTTCTTTATCAGGCCTCAGCTGGTATAATCATCATAAAACATTATACCTATGAGCAAATATTCATATCAAGGTACACAACGAATTTACTTATCAGTGAAATGCAGCACATGTTTCATACATAGAAAAGACTATGGAGGCAAAGCAAAAACCTCCAAGATTTTGTTCCTGTGTTCAGCACAATGCCGCTTGACAGAAGCTTCTGGGTTGATATCATAACCCTTTATGCATATAACACTCAGACACACACTGACACTGACAGTCACAAACTGAATACACTTTAGAAAAAAAATGAGAGCCATGAAATGATTATAATAACATAAAAAACCACAGACAAACAAAAGACAGGGAAGTTAAATAAATAAAAAAGCCCAACCTTTTTGAGAGACAGACAAAAGAAAAAGACTTAATGATAGAAAGTCTTGAAGAGACAAAAACTGGATACCCTAATTCAATCACAATATATAAATCATCCCTAAAAAAAAAAAAAAAGAGAGAGAAAAAATCAGCACTTCACATAATTATGAAATAAAATTATATTTCCAATACAAAAAATCATCATAAAATAAAATTGTATTTTCCACATCATTAACAGAAATTTGCGCATCACATTACCAAAAAGTACAAAGAAATAAAATAAACATGTGAACATTCGAAATGACATATTTAGATTATCCATTATATAATTAAAACCACAACATCACACTGACAAAAATTATTTTTTTTAGAAAAACAGCAACAGTGATCACTCTGGAAATGCAATTAAAGATAAATAAAACAGAACTGATTACATAATATAATGAACCCATATAATGCCGTCAATACAGATTTGGGCATGTGGTGATTATCAATACCTGTCATAAATAATACCCATACTGTTTCAAGTTATGTGAAGTTCACTGCTCACACTGTTACCATAAATACGAAAGTGGTAAAACAGTAATAAACACCAAACTAGTATATTAACTCTTTCCATACGAACGGCGAAAGAGACGACGTTAACAGCGTTTCACCCCAATTACCATCATCAAAATATTGCAAGCGGAAAGCTCTTATGCTGAAGACGTGAATGTTGACAAAGGATACCACAATTCTGATGACGGAAGCTAAAAGTTGGGTCATTCAGACACCCACTGGACATCTGAGGGGTCTGTGTACAGGAGAAGAGAGGACTGGCCGTACTGAGTGAGTTAACTGTCCTTCCTGCCAAGCCAGCGGTACCTCTCATCCTCGGGCACTCAGTTACATATGAAGCATGGAGGAGCAAAGCCAAAAACATGGACACTGTGGCGGAGGTCTCTCTAATCATCCATCCAAATGAACGCTGTAAAATGGGAAGTACAAAGTGGCACTGACTTGCAAGAGCCAATGTTACTATGTATTTGTCTGGTGTGTAACTTTCAGTATTCCAAGGCTCTTTTTAGACATGTTTTTGTAAGATTTAATCATTTGTAGATTCACTGATTTTGTTGCACAAGGTATGTAATTTATAAAGAAACAAGCAATACTTCTTTTTAGATGTGCTTGCAAACTGATCAGAATGACTAAATCTTGTGATAAATAAATGTATAACTTAAAAACAAAAACATCAAATCATAGCCTACATTGTCCTATTCTTACACTTGGCATAATAAAATGCAACAAATGAAACAAACTGAGGCATGATCAAATGCATTAAATAAATGTTACTGAGGCATGGTAAATTGTGTTGAACTCTGGAATGATAAATTGCATCAAATCAATTTTTCTAAATGTGTGTGTGTATGTGTATGAGAGAGACAGACAGACAGACAGAGAGAGAGAGAGAGAGAGAGAGAATGTACATGGTGGCAGGGGGGTTTTTGGGGGTGGGGTGGGTGTGGGGGGCGGTGGTGGGAGGAGACTGAGAAAGGGGGAGAGAGAGGGAGGAGGGGAGATGGAAATTTGAGCCTCAGTGTTCAGGTGATAAAGAAATATTTCTCTCACCAACTATCAAGTCTTTTTCAGTTTTTTCAATACTAGGGCAATGTATTTAAGTTTTTGAAATGAGCCTTTTATCAGCAAAACCAAAGACTCTAGCTTGATATGCATCCATATCCTTCTGAAACGGCAACAAGAGAGAAAATGTCATTTCCCCTTTTCAACACATTTAGTCTGCATCATTTGTGAAACATAACATTTTCAATATTCATGATGTAAAGAAATGGAAGCTCATTTAAAATATCCACTTCAAATATATAATCTTCAGCTGAGCAAAAAAATAACAGTACAAGTTGTTTTTTTTCTTTTATTTATGTTTTGCTGAAGTGTTGATCATGTCACTTATCAAATCCTCAGTCCTTCCTACACCCTTCCAATTCAACAAAGAACTCATTCAATTTAATGCATTTTGCAGCCATATCCACAATACTGTGCACATCATCATTTCTGCATATAAAACAACTTATTAACCACTGCTAAAGTTTATACTTTTAACAATCCTCCACTTGACGAATCTCCCAAATTATGTACAGACAAATCCAAAAGTCACCAGTAAATCCTATAGATATTATTCTATCCTGTATATGAATTAAAAAAAAAAAGGTTTTGTGTTAATTTTGAAACATCCTGGGGACAGATATACTGATAGAGACAGACACTCAGACACACAGACAAAAGAGACAGAAAGAACAAACAGAAAAAGGATGAAGTTTCAGTTTCAGTTTCTCAAGGAAGCATCACGTTTCTCTGTCAATACGTTGTTTGTGATGGTGTGAGTTCAATTCTCCCTCTTGCCCTTTCTCCCAAGTTTGCATATATACTTGTGTATCTATCAGAGTGGATTTCTTCTGAAGAATTTTGCAAGAGTACAACACTTTTTGTCGCCATGGGGTCTTTTTCAGTGCACCAAGTACATGCTGCACATGAGAGCCCGGTTGATTATCTCATCCCAATGACTTGATGCTCAGTTATATTTTTCTGGTCAAACTTGGAAGAAAAGACAAAGAGTGGGAACTGAACCCACTCACTCACTGACACTGTATTGGCAGGTAAGTGTCTTAACCATTCTGCCACCTTTGTTCTTGACAGACAGGGTACATTCATGGAAGGAAGAGGCCAAGGTAGAAGAGGGGTAACAGGGCACAGGACAGACAGACAGATAGACAGACAGACAGACTACAGGAAAGAATGGAACTGAAGCAGGAAGTGAGACATAAATGGATGCCAAAAAACTACAAGAACCCTTAACAAGAGAACGACAGCATCAGTCACTGGCAATATCAACAGTCTCATGTGCAAAATGAGGTCATCCCAGCACTTTCATCAATCTGTCTGTGTATACAAGCCATAAATATACTGGAAAAAAAAAGAAACAAAAACGGGGATGGGGGTGTGGGGGGGTGTAGAGAGAGTATTTGTTGGTCATTTTCCATATTCTATCACCTACAGTATCCACCCATCCCCAGAAACACACACACACACAGAAAACAAGCAAACATACTCATCTAATTTTGAATCTGTGAACTGGACATTCCTGTTTTATGTCTTGTATGCCTTTGGACGTAGGGAGACTGGGACTCGTAATGAGTAAAAATAGGTGAATCAAAGAATTTATGACAGAATAAAATTTCTCACTTCACTGATGACACTGAATTGTTTAAGATGAAAGAAAACAACCATTTGAAGAAGCTCCGAATATTGTGCATGATCTTATCATATCAAGACATTTGGGGAGTCCCAAAGACTACTGCAAGTACTGCAATATGGCTCGGGAGTATAAGAAATTCACACACAACATTTATGGCTGATTAATTGGAACCACCTTATCTTTTAAGTTCTCAGTATTTGGTTGACAAAAATATTGAAAGACTTTATAAAGTTCAATCACCTGGAGAAATTTCTTGAAATTAGAGCACTGTACAAAATATGGCTACAGAGGGATCAGCCCTCTTGGAAGAATATGTCATACTACAATTTCTGATTCTGTCAAAACTTGTTCACCTTTGGATTTTGCACCCTGACTCACTAGAAAAATTAATCCAAGTGATGCAAAGGATTTTACTCTCTAACTCACTAGAAAAATTAATCCAAGTGATGCACAGAATTTTACTCCCTAACTCACTAGAAAAATTAATTCAAGTGATGCAAAAAAAAAAAAAGTATATTTGAGTTTATCTGAAATAAAAAAACAAACAAACAAACAAACAGAAAAACAACAGTCAGAAACATTAGTTTGGGAGCTTGCAATTCCTGAAATAATTAATTCAGTGACTGCTTTGAAACTCAGTTGGATACAGCAACTAAAGACCAGTAATCATAAATGGAAAACAATTATTTCAACTTTGTCTCTAAAGATCAGGCAGTTATATTCACTGAGTTCATGCCTAACTACTGAAAAAATATAAGCTGACAGATCTTTTTCTTAAACATATATGATGTAAGCTATTCTCATTGAGGAAAAAATGTTACTTGCTGAGCCTTTTTTTTTTTTTTTTTTTTTTGGTAATGAAAAGATCAGAGTTATCAGTAATAAGCAATGCGTTGATCAGGCATTTCCTAAGATTTACAAAAAAAGCAGATGGTAAATGTAGGTCATATGAAGTGTTCAAAACACAGTACACAGTATGTACAGATTGTTTAACTTACTCTGGTTGTATAAGAGCGACTCTTTTATATATATATATATATATATATATATATATATATATATATATATATATATATATAATACGACTGAAAACCAATAATAACAGAATAATAGAGATTAAAAAAAAAACAATGCAAATTACACATTAAGTGCATAAAAGGATCAAAACCCTATTATGACATACTCATAGAAGACATAGAACCCAAGTGTTGTAGCAAATGGAATGAAAACAATAAACACATAACACAAATGGAACAAAATATTCAATAAAAAAAATTTTGAATATGGGAAATCAAAGTAAAATGTTTCCAGATAAGATTTATACACAGAATCCTTGCTTCTAATGGGTTACTTGTAAATATGGTGCTATAAATGATTCTAAATACAGCAAACAAGTACAAGATAACATCAGTGGCGATTGTGATAATGAATGTGATTATATGCTAATAGGATATTTTGGAATGTGTTCATATGCTGATAGAATCTTTAGATCTAGCGAAGAGATCTAGTACTCGCGGCCTTCACTTTTCCTCTTCCTCCCCCCACCTCCATCCACCCCCTTGTGTATATGTGAGTGTATGCGTGTGAGTGTGCGCATGTGTGTGTATACTGCACTTGGGTGCTACAGCAAATAGTTATGAGATACATACTGGTAGTTGTGATTCTTTATGTGATGCATTTGTGAGATATGTCAGTGGATACTTTGTTCAGACAAAGTGGGAACACTCACTGTAATGTGGTTGATAAAGTGTTGGAAAACACTGAGAGGACTGAGAGTGAGGCTGATGCTTCTACCTCTTCTTCTTCTTCTTCGTTCATGGGATGCAACTCCTATGTTCACTCGTATCCACACGAGTGGGCTTTTACGTGTATGACCGTTTTTACCCCGCCACGAAGGCAGCCATACTCCGCTTTTGGGGGTGTGCATGCTGGGTATATTCTTGTTTCCATTACCCACCGAACACTGACATGGATGACAAGATCTTTAACGTGCATATTTGATCTTCTGCGTGCGTATACACACAAAGGGGGTTTCAGGCACTAACAGGTCTGCACATAAGTTGACCTAGAAGGTCGGAAAAAATCTCCACCCCTTACCCACCAGGTGCCGTTACCGAGATTCGAACTCAGGACCCTCAGATTGAAAGTCCAATGTTTTAACCACTCGGCTATTGCGCCCGTCGATGCTTCTACCAAGGCTGTTAAATGTTCACCAAAGACAGATATAACTTTGATTCTCATGTGTTATGTACCAGTGGGATACTTTGTCTCTATGTGCGAGTGGGAAACTTTGTGCAGCCAAAGTGGATATTTTGTTGGTTTTAACGGAAACACATGGCTGTTATTGTATAGTGGTTAACAGGAGTGGACAAGTCGATCATAGGTTTGGCACACAGTATTTTATGTCAGTGATTGTTGGTTGTGGGTTAAGCTGAACGGGGCTGGGTTTTTTTTTTTTTACTTCACCTAGATCTCTTTGAGAAAAGTGTACGCTACTCAACACACGGTGAAGGGTGTTGATACAAGCAATGACCGATTTTGGCTCGACGACACATGTTGAGGACTGTTTTTTCAGCAGTTCATGTTAGTATTCTCCAGCATATGTTTGGGGTTTGACCGAAGTTTCGGTTTTGTCGGTGTCTTCCAGGTGTGCAGTTTATTGTAGAGTCCTAAACGTTTGATCAAAACCACACAACATGGCCCTGCTCAAGGTTTGAGAGGACAGTAAGAGTGTGTGCACACACCAGTTCTCTACCTCTGATCCAACCCCAGCTCTACCCTCCCCATTCTACCCTCTATTACTACCAACCCAACCCTCTCTTTCCCCTTCCACTTTGTACACTATTACTTACAAAATAAAACAAAACAAAAAATTCAGTGTGATTCAACCCTGACTTTACCCTACCCCGTCTAACCTCGTTTACTGCAACGACAACCAGCCCCAGCTCTCATTTCCCTTTTCTACACCATTATTTACACACAAAAAACAAAACAAAAAAAAAATGTGATCCAACCCTATCCCTACCCTACACCTTCTACCCTCTAATTACTACGGCAACCAACCCTAACCCTACTTCCCAAACTCCTTTCTACACTTCTACACTATTATTTACACACACACACACAAAAAAAGTGTGATCCTACCCTAACCCTACCCTACACCTTCTACACAAAAAGTGTGATCCAACCCTAGCCCTACTACTACTACAGTCAATCCTACCCCTAATTCTCTTTCTGCACGATCTTTTACAACAACAAAAAGTGTGACTGAACCCTACCCTACACCTTCTACCCTCTACTACTCCCACAACCAACCCAATCTCTCATTCCCGTACGCCTTTCTACACTATCATCTACAAAAAAACAAAACAAAAAACAACAACAACAAACAAACAAAAAACCCAGTGTGGTTCAACCATAACCCTTCATACACCTTCTACCCTCTACTACAACTACAACCAACCGTACCCTTCATTTCCCCCTTTTTACACTGTTATTTACACACAAAATATGGGGAAAAAAAGTCTGATCTAACTCTTAACCCTACACCTGTCCTCTACTACAACTACAACCAAACCCACCTCTCTTTCCCCTCCCCCACACTATCATCTACAAAGAAACAACAACAACAAAAATGTGTGATCCGACCCTAACCCTACCCTACATGTACCTTCTACCGTCTACTACAGCCAGTCCTACCCCTAATTCTCTTTCTGCACAATCTTTTACAACAACAAAAAGTGTGATTCAACCCTACCCTACACCTTCTACCCTCTACTACAACTCCCACAACCAACCCTAACTTTCCTTCCCCTGCCCCTTTCTACACTATCATTTAAAAAAACCACCAACAACAAAAAAACCAACAAAACAGTGTGATTCAACCCTAACCCTTCATACACCTTCAACCCTCTACTACAACTACAACCAACCCAACCCTTCATTCCCCATTTCTACACACTATTATTTACACACAAAAAAAGAATTAAAAAAAAAAAGTCTGATCCAACTCTAACCCTTCATACACCTTCTACCCTCTACTACAACCACAACCAACCCCACCCCTCTTTCCCCTACCACTTTTTACACTATCATTTACAAACAAACAACAACAAAAATGTGTGATCCGACCCTAACCCTACCCTTCACATTCCACCCTCTTCTACAATGGCAACCAACCCCAGTTCTCATTTCCCCTTTCTACACTATTATTTACACACACACACACACAAAAAAAAACAAAGTGTAATCCTACCCTAACCCTACCCTACACCTTCTACCCTCCATTACTATGGCAACCAACCCTAACCCTCCTTCCCCAACCCCTTTCTACACTATTATTTACAACAAAGTGTGATCCAACCCTAACTCTTCACACACCTTGTTACCTTCTACCACTATGACACCCAACCCCAAGTCTCATTCCCCTTTCTACACTATTATTTACAAAATATAAAGACACACACTCACACACACACATTCACACAAAATATACATATGCCCCCCCCCCCCTTCCCCCCACCCACCCAGCCCCACCCCCTTCCCCGAATCCCCTAATGTTTCCAGCTGTAGGCCTTTCTGCCACAGCTGCGGCGCTGTGTGCGGAGCGTTGCCATGAGGGAGGGCTGGTTGCCGGCCAGGGGGCAGTGCGACTCTGTGTGGGCCGTGTCCCCTGTGGCTCCGCACCGCGGACATGTGTAGGCCCTCAGCACTGGACACACCACCATGCCGCGCCAGTCCTGGACACGCAGATACATGTGTATACGTATGTGTGTATGTCCTCCTCCCTAACACACATAGCCACAGAGCACAGGACACATGTAGGCCCTCAACACAGGACACACCACCATGCCGTGCCAGTCCTGGACACACACATACATGTATATATGTATGTGTGTATGTCCTCCTCCCTAACACACATATCCACAGAGCACAGGACACATGAAGGCCCTCAGCACGGGACACACCACCATGCCGCCCCAGTCCTGGACACACAGATACATGTGTGTATGTCCTCCTCCCTAACACACATATCCACAGAGCACAGGACACATGTAGGCCCTCAACACAGGACACACCACCATGCCGCGCCAGTCCTGGACACACAGATACATGTGTGTACGTATGTGTGTATGTCCTCCCTAACACACATATCCACAGAGCACAGGACACATGTAGGCCCTCAGCACGGGACACACCACCATGCCGCGCCAGTCCTGGACACACACATACATGTATATACGTATGTGTGTATGTCCTCCTCCCTAACGCATATATCCACAGAGCACAGGACACATGCAGGCCCTCAGCACGGGACACACCACCATGCCGCGCCAGTCCTGGACACACAGATACATGTAAAAATGTATGTGTGTATGTCCTCCTCCCTAACACACATATCCACAGAGCACAGGACACATGCAGGCCCTCAGCACGGGACACACCACCATGCCGCGCCAGTCCTGGACACATAGATACATATACATACATACATATATATCATACACACACACACATATCCACAGGGCACACCACCATGCCGCGTCCTGGACACATAAATATATATACATACATACATACTCGTGGAGTGTTGGCCTAGAGGTAACACGTCCACCTAGGAAGCGAGAATCTGAGCGCACTGATTCGAATCACATCGGCAGTCACCAGTATTTTCTCCTCCCTCACTAGACCCTGAGTGGTTGTCTGGACACTAGTCATACAGACTGAGGTCCCCTGTGCAGCATGTATTTCGCGCACATAAAAGAACCCACAGCAACAAAAGGGCTGTCTCTGGCAAAATTATGTAGAAAAATCCTCTCTGATAGGAAAACAAATAAAACAGCGGACAGAAAAAAAAAAGGGTGGCGCTGTCAGCGTATTGAATTCGCTCTCCATTGGGAGAGCAGCCTGATTTTGACACACAGAAATCTGTTGTGACAAAAAGGGTAATACAAATACAAACACATACAGTAACACACACATATGTGTGTATGTCCTCCTTAACACACAAATCCACAGGACACACCACCAAGCCACACCAGTCTTGGACACACAGATATATACACAAACATACATATGTGTGTATGTCTTCCTCCCTAACACACACACACATATCCACAGAATACTACACTATGCCACGCCAGTCTTGGACACACAGATATATACACAAACATACATATGTGTGTATGTCTTCCTCCCTAACACACACACACATATATCCACAGGACACACCACTATGTCACACCAGTCCTGGACACACAGCTATATACACAAACACAGATATATGTGTATGTCCTCCTCCCTAACACACACACACACATATCCACAGGACACACCACTACGCCACGCCAGTCCTGGGCACAGTTACATATATACCTACATATGATGGGCGCAATAGCCAAGTGGTTAAAGCGCTGGACTTTCAATCTGAGGGTCCCGGGTTCAAATCTTGTTAATGGCACCTGGTAGGTAATGGGTGGAGATTTTTCTGATCTCCCAGGTCAACATATGTGCAGACCTGCTTGTGCCTGAACCCTCTTTGTGTGTATACGCAAGCAGAAGATCAAATACGCACATTAAAGATCCTGTAATCCATGTCAGCGTTAGGTGGGTTATCGAACCAAGAATGTACCCAGCATGCACAACCCCAAAAATGGAGTATTGCTGCCTACATGGCAGAGTAATAACGGTCATACATGTAAATCCCCACTCGTGTACATACTAGTGAACGTGGGAGTTGCAGCCCATGAACGAAGAAGAATACATACATACATATAGAAACACACACATACGTGTATAAGTCCTCGTCTCTCTCACACACACATATCCTGTCCACAAACAGTATGCACACACACACACACACACACACACATATGTATCCTATCTACACACACACGCATGTATCATGTCCTTTCCTCACCCCCACAACACACGCATACCTATGTACATACACACATATATATGTGTACACACACATCTCTCTTTCTATATATATGTATATATATATATATATATATATATATATATATATATATATATATATATATATATATATATATATAACATATATATATCTTCCTGTCCACACACATATCCAGTCTACACACACACACACACACATATATATATATATCTATATCTATCTATATATATATCTAAATATATATACTGGGTATGCAATGATACCTTAATCCATTATATTTTGACATGGGTTACGGGGTCTTTTGACATGTGCATTTGATATTCAGCATGTGAAAACACACAATAGCTATTTATTAGTCCGTACATATGTTGACCTGGAAGACTGGAAAAAGAAAAATCCACGCTTAATCTACCAGGTGCAGCTGTGATTCAAACACATAAGTCTCTAGATATATATATATATATATATATATATATATATACGCCCTCTTACCTACTAGGCTATCATGTATGCCCGTTGCATCTCTCTCTCATCTCTCAAAATTCCCACAGCTCACCCACCTTCAGTATGTGTGTGGAGTAGAACTCGCGGGTCTCTCCATTCCTTTTGCAGAAAGCGCACTGCACCCCGACTCCACCGTGACCTGTGCCCCCTGACCTGTCGCTGCCCCCACTGCTGCAGGATGATGACCTCCGCTGCCCTCTTCTACCGCAGGCATGGTCATTGATGGTGACTGTGGTGGTGGTGGCAGTGGTGGTGGCAGGGGGTACAGTGATGCTGGTTGTAGACACGGGTACCCCCACTGCGTGTGCAAGGTCCAGCTCCGTTTTGACGATAGGTCGGGGAGGGACAGCCCACTGGGCGGAACATGTGGGTGTGTCGAGTCTGGCATTTGTCGCTGTCGTTGACTGTATCAAAGAAATTGCCAGATATCAAAAATATGTTGGTTTTTTTTTGTTTTTTGTTTTTTTTTGGGTGTGTGTGTGTGTGTGTGTGTGTGTGCTGTACCTGGAACAAGAACTTCATCAAAATAATCAATGAACTCACTGGGTGGGACATGTGGGTGTGTCTTGTCTGGCATTCGTCATCACCGTTGACTGCATCAAAGAAATTGCCAGATTTTAAAATATGTTGTTCTTTTTTTGCCTGTAGCTGAAACAAGAACTTCATTAAAAATAATCAACTCACTGGCCAGAACATGTGGGTGGGTGTCTATGTGTCTAGTCTGGCCTTAGTCATTGCCGTTGACTGTATCAAAGAAATTGCCAGATATTAAGATACGTTGTTGTTTCTTGGTTTTTTTTTTGTTGTTTTTTTCTGTACCTTTAATATGAACTTCATAAAACTGGCTAGGCCATGTCCATCGCATAGAAGATAGTTGTCGAGTGATGGCCTAGAGGTAATGCGTCCACCTAGGAAGCAAGAGAATCTGAGCATGCTGGTTCGGATAATGGCTCAGCCGCTGATATTTCCTCCCCCTCCACTTGACCTTGAGTATTGGTCTGGATGCTAGTCATTCGGTCCTGTGTGGAGCATGCACTTAGCGCACATAAAAGAACCCACAGCAACAAAAGGGTTGTTCCTGGAAAAATTCTGTAGAAAAATCCACATCGATAGGGAAAACAAATAAAACTGCATACATGAAAAAATATTTTGAAAAAATGGTTGGCACTGTAGTGTAGTGACGCGCTCTCCCTGGGGAAAACAGCCCAAATTTCACACAAAGAAATCTGTTGTGATAAAAAGAAATACAAATACAAACAAATACAAATCCCCAAAGACTACTATATGGTGAACTGACACCCGGGGAAAAGAACCACTGGCTGCCCACGGCTGCGCTGTAAGGACATCTGCAAGAGAGACACGAAGGCGCTAGATGTACCCTGATCCAACACCTCAAGACAGGGGCAGAGAAACTGTTAAATGCAGCAGCAGACAAACATATATATATATATATATATATATATATATGATAGTCGTGTCTGACTATGACCATCAGAACAGCAGAGGAGGCAACTGCTGTTCCGACTATTTGGGCTAGAATTTGATTTTAGTGGAGAGTGTCTTGCCCAAGTATATCCCCACTCTCTCGGCCAAGAGGGTTTTAGGACAGTCAGTGTTGGGATGGCTCCCAAAGGCCATACTAAGAGCCAGTGCAATTTTGCCTCCTAGTTTAAGAGTCATAGTCCTTCACAAAAGACTAAGCTGTAAATGGTTTCCCACTGACTGGAGAAACCATTGATAATACAGCTCTCACTTTGCTGTTGGCCCAAATGTAAACTGTAAACTTATGTCAATCTGTGATATAAGCCGAGTGTTGGGCACTACAAGCACGCAGAAAAGAGCGCAACAGCTCCAGCAGACAAGACACGACACACAGATGCGACCTTTGCGACAGAGACCATCATTCCCCCATTGGCCTCTACAGCCATAAGCAAAGCTGCTCCAGATGAGCAGACAGCCAAGATGAATAGGATGTTAATCCATGATAGACCCTGATCGAAGGATACCTATTGATATTTTTTAATGCTGAACCTGAAACAAGAACTTCATCAAAATAAACAATTAACTCAGATCCCATCTGAAAATGCTCACTAACACTGTCTATCATGAGATGTTGGTGTCTGACTGGACCAGTCTTTAGCTGTCTTTATTGTAAATGTGGTATTCATTGTCCTCACCTCTTCAGTTTCATAACCTTATGTAAGTGACATTTCAACGCTGTCACCAACACTGCACCGTCACCTATTCTGTCATCTGTAAATTGATATTGATATGGATACTTATATAGCACCTATCCTCGGTCAGAGACCCAAGCTCTAAGCGCTTTACAAACATGGTCATTTACACAACATGCTGCCTACCTGGGTAGACCCAACTGACGGCTGCCATTGGAAAATGAGAAATCCCCTCTGATAGGTACACAAATATATATGCATGCACTCTAGGCCTGACTAAGCATGTTGGGTTACACTGCTGATCAGCCATGTATAGGATTTGTATGAATGCAATGATGCCTAATTCACAAATTGAGACTTTCTGAGCAGCGTTAAGACTGCAGTTGTCAGATGAAGCTGAATACACTACCGCTACCGCACAGTACTTGTAAGGTTACTTGTGGTTCCCCACACTCATACTGGCAATAAAAGACTACTATGATGGTAAGTCATGTCTGACAAAGACCATCAAGACAGCAGAGGAGGCAACTACAGCCCAGGTTGTCTGGACCAGAATTTGACAATAGTGAGATGGGTGGTTAAAGCCTTGGCCTTTCAATCTGAGGGTCCCAGGTTTGAATCTCGTAACGACACCTGGTGGGTAAAGGGTGGAGATTTTTCCCATCTCCCAGGTCAACATATGTGCAGATCTGCAAGAGCCTGAACACCCTTCATGTATATACGCAAGCAGAAGATCAAATACACACGTTAAAGATCCTGTAATCCATGTCAGCGTTAGGTGAGTTATGGAAACAAGAACAAACCCAACATGCACACCCCCAAAAACGGAATATGGCTGCCTACATGGTGGGGTAAAAACTGTCATACAAATAAAAGCCCACACGCGTTCAAACAAGTGAATGGGGGAGTTGCCAAAGTTACATTCCCACTCTCTCAGCCAAGAGTTTCAGGACAGTTGGCACTGGGGTGGTCCTCCTGCAGTAAACATGACCCTTTTTCACAGAGTGATTTTCATGCTTTAATTCATTACAACTTTTGCCAGGGGGAATGTCCTTCAATAAAAGCTATTCAATGTTGTTACATTGCTTTGGTAAGCAACATCCATGCAAAACAATAACTTTCAACTGGTCCAAAGAATTAAGTTTGGGAAATCAACACTTAAAAATGGTAACTATTGTTAATCAAGACAAGGTGACCCAGATGAAGTCCGTCACTGAGGAGAATCCAAGAACTGCCGAAATGAAAGAGAGAATACAATGAACAGTTCATTTAAAGCATCAATATCATTTCCATGATCATCTTTTCACTGGGTATTGCTGTGCCCACTGGGTCCCTCATAACTTGAATGATGAACTAAACAAGGCAAGGGTTGATTGGTACACACACTGATGGTGGAAGATCAAACCGAGTTTTGACATCGTTCCTGGAGATGAGACATGGGTATTTTAATATGATCCCAAAAGAACGCAAACTGTAAGCAGTCTGGGCTTTCTCACGTGAGAATCCACCTGTTAAAAAAAAAAAAAAAAAAATCCAGAATAGCAAACAATTGTGGCATGTTTCTTTTTTTTTTCTTTTTTTTTTCTTGCTGCCCCATCATCTGCACCGTTTCAGTGGCATTACTCCCATGCCGCTCATTTAGATTCCCCCATACACGGCCACACCCGGGTTCGTCTGTCGCAGTTCCAGCGTTGGCAGTCCACAGGGAACCATCGATGTTAGGTCGCCAGGAAGCCACACACCAGAGGAGACCCTGCACTGCTGCTGAGTATTGTGGCATGTTTCTTCGTAAAAATCAGTTCTTTATAGCAACAATACCGCTTCAGGATGGAAAGACAATGACATCAGACACAAATGTAAAAAACCACGGTCTATCTAAAATATTGAAAGCATGGTGCAGACAAGAGCCCCTGCTCTGGAACCAAGAGGTCTCCTGCTGCATCCCAAGTGCCAGTGTACACACTGCAGCAGTAACTGTTGACTTTCTGGTGGAAATCAATGACCAGTTGGTTACAAATACATCACATTCCCCACTTAGCGACCAGTTGGTTACACATCCCTCATATTCCCCCAATTAGTGCCCAGTTGGTTATACATTTCTCACATTCCCCAGTTAGTGCGCCATTGGTTACACATACCTTATATTCCCCCATTAGTGCCCCCACTGGTTACACATACCTCACATTCCCCAATTAGTGCCCAGTTGGTTACACATCCCTTGTATTCCCCAGTGTGTACCCAGTTGGTTACGAATTTCTCATATTCCCCAATCAGTGCCCCATTGGTTATACATAACTCATATTCCCCAGTTAGTGCCCAGTTGGTAACACATCCCTCATTTTCCCCAGTTAGTGCCCAGTTGGTTACACATCCCTCATTTTCCCCAGTTAGTGCCCAGTTGGTTACACATCCCTCATTTTCCCCAGTTAGTGCCCAGTTGGTTACACATCCCTCATTTTACACATCTTATATTCCCCAATTAGTGCCCAGTTGGTTACACATCCCTCATATTCCCCACTTAGTGCCCAGTTGGTTACACATCCCTCATTTTCCCCAGTTAGTGCCCAAATGGTTACACATCCCTCATATTCCCCAGTTAGTGCCCAGCTGGTTACCCATCTCTCATATTCCCCAATCAGTGCCCAGTTGGTTAAACATCCCTCACATTCCCCAGATTTGGCCTTTTGTGACTGGTTCTTTTTCCTGTGGTCAAGTGACGACAGACTGGACAGCATTCCAGAGTGCTAAAGAGCTTTCTTTGTGGACATTTTGGATGTACATGAATCAACAGTGCCATGAGCATGTGGTTTCAAGGAGTGGGAAAATGTGTGAAAGCTCTGGAAGGTTACTCTCATAAAAGATGGTATGGTTAACGGTTATCTTATGTGTACATATGCCCTCAGCTGCATTGAGATGTCCATCAGGCCTCATAATGGTCTGTATTGGTCAGTTATTGATGAAAAACCTGGTAAAACATGTGTGTGTGTGTATGTGTGTGCGTGTGTGATTGAATGTATGTGCGTTTGTGTGTGTGTGTGTGTGGGGGGGGGGGGGGGGGGGGGGGGGGGGGGGGGGGGGGGGGGGGGGGGGGTTAGATGGTGAAAAGGCTACGTTTTTACAGGTTTGGCTTGCTATTACTCTGTTGTGTATTGTTGTTAAATATGTTTTATGCCAACTTTTACTGCCATGCTTATAATCTGTACACACCAATGACTTCACGACATATAATTCCTCTTGCTGATATAAGTAAGTTATTCTGATTCTGAACCATCATTACAATGCAAGCATGTAACAAAATACTGCAGTCTGAGCACTAATTTGGTTGTGTCAATAGTGGTCACCAGTGGTCCTAGACCTGGGGGGGAAAAGACCTTGGGGAACAAAGTCCCTGAAAATGAAAGACCAAAATTCTGTCATGGTCTTGCATCTTCCGAATAGGCCATGTTGTGGTCTTGACCTCTAACCTTGTTTCTTTCAATAGGTTTTGTTTTCTTCATGGCCTATCATTTTACCAAGTTTGTTCATTATTATATTGAAGACCTCTCTCTTGCACTCGAAAATGTTTCTTATCAATATCATGTGTGAGGTTGTGACCTTGACCGTTAACCTTTAATTGATTTTGAATTTCTTTAGTGATCATGCTGTATCCAAAACCAGTCACAATTGCATGTTTGATAAAATAAATGGGATGTAACATATAGTCCATTTCAAGCTTTATTTCATTTTGTGCCAAATAATGACCTTGACCTCTGACCCTGCATGCTTACCATATCATCATAAATGGGGATTAAAGGTCACAGTACAGGTCTATAAGCCATCCTGCCAACTTTGGTTCCTAAGCCATTTGTAGTAGTTGATCAAATTCCAATGTTAAAACTTTACAATACACACACACACACACACACAAACATTATGCACCAAAACTGTGTCATTACACATATGTGGTGTTCTCTGCACAAGCGAGTCAAAAACACGACGCGAAACAGCGGACAATGCGGTAAACACCCAGCACCCACTCAATCCTTTCTCCTCCAGAAGTTTTCTCAGCATGCCGTTGTGTACCTTTTACTCGACCATGTGGGATGCTGATGGTTCCCTGCTGTTCAGAACAAGAGTTCGGATCTACTGCCCGATTTTCCTTTGATTCCCGATGCATGCAAATTGCGCCGTCAGTGACAGAATCGGTCAGTTGATCCAGCGTTTTGGTGTGGTATTGTGTGTCATTGGGAAAGGCGCGATACCACTATTTTCCTCAATACACGCACGTGTGAATGCCAGTGTATTGCGGTCGGGGAAACTAAAAGGTTACATGCCGTGATGTAAAGGAGAGAATTAGGGCACCGCCTTCATTCCTATCCCGAGCCCAAGGCAATGAAGATGAAATCGCTGCCTCTTATTCCCGTGACTGAAAGGCTTACGGAACGTTTAACTTTGCAACTTTTTATTAGTTTCAGCTCGTCAGCTGGCCCAGAAAGCATGGTGGGAGGAGAGTGTGGGGAATATTCGCAAATATATAATCGCCCTTTCTCGCAGTTCCCGTCAAGAAAGGAAAATTATCTTTTCAGTTTTCTTTTTTTCCCGAGGACTTCCAGATTCCATTTCCTATGGAGATTCTGGAGGAGAGAAAAGCTCATTCCAACATCACAGGCGATAAAAACAGATTCCCCCGCCCTAAACTGCAAGTGGATTGGTCCCCTGCTCACGAGGAAACCGATCAATATGTGAGGGGAAACAGACCAAACACACAAACAGACAGAAGAAAGAAGAAGAAGAAAAAAAACAAGTTGAAATATTATCACTGGAATGTTGAACTGACGAACGGAATGTTCATTTTAGCTAAAACTTTCAAACTGGACCTCATTTCTCAATAACGCTTTCTCCTGGACCTCATTTCTCAATAACGCTTTCTCCCTAAGAAATAAGTGACCATGTCATTATAAAAACAAACAAATAAATGAACAATAAATAAATAAATAAATAATTTCAAAAGAAATTCTGACTGTCCAACTCAAGAATTCTCATGCAGATTGAATTTACTTCTAGTAAGTATCAGAATTATGTTCCTGGTTTTCATCATGAACAAATTCAGCCAAAACCAGATGGGTGATTCTACAGCCTGATCGATACAGATAGAGATCGATGTCGAGATCGATGCCCTTAAGCCGGCGGCGAGCAAGTTTGCCTCTCCTGTTCCTCCGTGAGGTTCTATCACTAAATCCTCGGTCCGTGCCCACACAGTGGGCCACCGAACAGTGAACTGTAAGCAGACAAAAAACACACCGCTCCACTGTTCACAGACTATATTTGCATTGCTCAACACCAAAGGGGGCAAAGCATGCATATAATTTTATATAATACCATGCAACCGTTATGGACTGTTAATTTGGTAAGCCTCCTGTTAAGATGGCGTTTTTTTCTCTCTCTCCCGAAAGGCCCCCCCCCTCCCCCTCCCCCAAGTACCAGTTGTATCGTAATGACATGACGAGCGCAAAATGACATGATTGTCTCGTTGAAGAGAATTGTTCTTTGGGATCATTTTATGTCACTATCTAGTTTCCTTTTTTAAGGACTGGGGGGTGTAACGAAGTTGGTTTTTTTGCTTTTGTTTTTTTGTTTTTGTTTTAATCGGTGGCTTGAAAAATTACTTTAGCCTTGTTTCAGTGTGCCAGTAACGTGCTATGATATCATCAGCGTATTATCAATAACTGAACGAACATCTAAATAATCTCACCTCCGTGAATAAAAAACTGGTAAAGTCGAACCCCTCAAAGAGCCTGTACTCGGACATCTCCGCTGAGTGGCGTGTGAAATGATTACACTTTACAACTGCGGTTTGCTAATAAAACAAACCCATATAGTGGTACACAGAGACAGAGAGAGAGAGAGAGAGGAGGGGAGGGGGGGGTGGAGGAGAGGGAAGGAGGTGGGTGATGGATGCTCATCTCTCTCTCTCTCTCTCTCTCTCTCACAGAGCAGGTGGAGGGTCTGGGGTGGGGTTATGGAGGGGGTGTTGAACCAACGGTACTGGTGAGAGCCATGCAATGTCTGTCCATGCCGCTCAAGCCGAGGCGGTCTAGACACTGTCGCTTCCAAACTAACGCCTGTGGCGTAACGGATACGACACTATGCACCGGCTGCTGCTCATGATGCTGCTGCCGCTGATGATTGTGATTTCTTTTCTTTATTATTTACAGGTGGTGTCCTCAGTGATGTTTCCGTATTTTCTGCGCACATAATCATCATAATTATCCCTGAAAAATCTGCATAATCAGAAAAAAAATATGTGAATACAAAAGTAAAAAAGAAGAAAAGAAAAGAAATTGTGGCATTCTGTAAAAAAAACAACTCCCCCTCTGTCTCAATGTCTTTGCCAGTCAGTCAATTAATCAGGCTGATTTTGTTCTCCTGTCTATTTATTTATCCCCACACCCATCCGTCCACCTGTCTTTTGTCTGTCAGTCAAATTATCTATCAACCAGTATCTACTCATTTGTACACGCGCATGACCTCCTTCATCCGCCCACCCTTTCCAAACGATCTAGAAATATTCAAGCTCATTGTTATGTCTGTCATCTATCGGTGTGTGTGTGTGTGTGTGTGTGTGTGTGTGTGAGCATGCGCGCGTGCATATTTGTCAGTAATCAGTCATCAATGAAATGTATCATAAACGGGCATGTGTACGGGAGTGGTTCGTCCTCTGTTGGTCCCCACGGGCACCCACCTCTCACCTATGGGTCCTAGAAGCTGCTAGCATGCGGCAGCGCCCAACCCCCGGGCAACGGCTTTGACAGGTTGGCTAAACTAGGTGAGGGTAGCCGACGGGTCTCAAACCCTCGGTGAGTTAGGGCTTGTCTGCCCAAGCATGTGAAGACTGGATCTGGCGGACTCTGCGGAAGAAACCTTCATGGTTCAACGGAGAGGAAGGCGGTTGCAGCAGAGCACTGTGGAGTGCTGATGGCAGGATGAGGCACATAGGACATCCTGGTCATCCACTGCATCCGTTTCCATCTCCAGTCGTCTTGACCTCGTCTTGCCACTGGATACAGACGGTCTCGGACAAGAGAGTGAGGTCGACGGTGTGCAACTCCTCCTCACTAAAAACAAAGGCTACACCTTCTTTTGGAGTGGTCGCGGACCTGAAGAGAGACGTGAGGCTGGAGTTGGCTTTGCAGTGAAGACAACCCTCGTTGGCAAGCTGGCTGGTCCCCCGAAAGGAGTGAACGATCGCCTGATGAAGATGAAACTCCCTTTATGCAACGGTAAGAAGTTTACCACCTTTGTCAGCGCCTACGCGCCCACCATGACCAACCCGGATGAGATCAAGGACAAGTTCTATGAGGACCTGAACGCTGTTATCACCACTGTTCCCAACGCAGACAAGCTCATCATTCTTGGTGACTCTAACGCGAGAGCTGGCTGTGACAGCACCTCCTGGGAAGGCGTGATTGGGAAGCATGGGGTTAGTAACTGTAACAGCAATGGCCAACTACTTCTCCAGACATGTGCCGAGCACGACCTTCTTATCACAAACACCGTCTTCTGCCTCCCTACCCGTAACAGGACGTCATGGATGCATCCTCGCTCTGGGCATTGGCATCTCATCGACTTTGTCATCGTCAGGAAGAGGGACAGGCAGGACGTACGAGTCACGAGGGCCATGTGCGGCGCCGAGTGCTGGACAGACCACCGCCTTATCGTCTCCAAGCTCAACCTCGACATGCAGCCCAAGAGACGGTCTCAGGGCATGAAAGCACCCAAACGCCTGAATGTCAACAAGCTGGAGCTAGGCAACATCAAGCAGAGCTTTGCTGACACCCTGGAGGAACGCCTTGAGTCCACCGTGCTGGACAACCAGAATGTGGAGGCAGCATGGGGCGCGCTGCATGAGACGGTGTACAACACTGCCATGGAGTGCCTGGGGCCTTCTGCCAGGAAGCACAAAGACTGGTTTGATGAGAACTGCACTGAGATCAAGCAGCTGCTAGAAGACAAACGCCAAGCCTACAGAGCCCACATTGAAGATCCCAAGTCACAATCAAAGAAAGACATACTGAAGAGCGCACGCAGCACCATCCAGCTGAAGCTGCGGCAGATGCAGGATTCCTGGTTGAGCAACAAAGCTGATGAAATCCAGGGCTTTGCAGACAGGAACGACATGAAGAACTTCTATAACGGCCTGAAAGAAGTCTACGGTCCCACCACCTCCGGATCTGCTCCACTCCTCAGTGCTGATGGTTCTACCCTAATCACTGACAAGGACGCGATCTTTGAGAGATGGGTTGAACACTTTGACAGCGTACTGAACCGCCCTTCCACCATCAATGATGACGCCATCGACTGACTCCCCCAGGTGCCAGTCAGTGAGGCGTTGGATGCAATTCCAACTTTGGAGGAGACCCAGAAAGCTATCCGTCTGCTATCCAATGGCAAAGCCCCTGGCTCAGACTCCATTCCAGCTGAGGTCTACAAAGAAGGTGGTATGGCGCTGACTGAGAAGCTTCATCAGCTGTTCCAGCTGATCTGGCAGCATGAGGCAGTTCCACAGGACTTCAAAGACGCTTCTATCATACACCTGTACAAGCGCAAAGGAAATCGTCAGGCCTGTGACAACCATCGTGGAATATCCCTGCTGTCCGTTGCAGGCAAGACTCTGGCCAGAGTGCTACTCAACCATCTCATAGCGCACCTTCAGCAAGGTCTCCTACCAGTGAGCCAGTGTGGCTTCTGGAAAGAACGCGGGACTATTGACATGGTGTTTGCTGCCAGGCAGCTCCAGGAGAAGTGTCAGGAACAGAACGCCGACCTTTACTCCACCAATGTTGATCTGACCAAGGCCTTCGATACTGTAAGCGGAGATGACCTTTGAAGAATCATGGCGAAGTACGGATGTCCCAGAAAGTTCATCACCATCATACGGCAACTACACGATGGGATGCTGGCCCGAGTCCAAGATAATGGAGAGACTTCAGAACCATTCCCTGTCTCCAACAGAGTCAAGCAAGGGTGTGTTCTTGCCCCCACCCTGTTCAGTCTCATGTTTTCAGCCATGCTGACAGATGCCTTCAGAGACGCTGACGTAGGCATTGGCATCAGGTACCGCACAGATGGCTCACTCTTCAACCTCAGGAGGCTTCAAGCAAAAACCAAGGTGAGGACAGACACCGTCAACAACTTCCTGTTTGCTGATGACTGCACTCTCAACGCTGCCTCCGAAGCTGACATGCCACACAGTGTCGACAAGTTCTCTGCTGCCTGTGACAACTTTGGCCTCACAATCAGCACAAAGAAGACTGAGGTGATGCATCAGCCAGCTCCACGAAAGCCTTACGTTGAACCAAACATCTTCATCAACGGGCAACGACTGAACGCGGTGGACAAGTTCACATACCTGGGCAGTACACTCTCTTGCACAGTTGTCATCGACGACGAGGTGAATGCCAGACTCGCCAAAGCCAGCGCTGCCTTCGGCAGACTCCATAAGAACGTTTGGAACAGGAGAGGCATCACCCTGGAGACGAAGATCAAAGTATACAAGGCCATAGTTCTCACCACACTGCTCTATGGATGTGAATCATGGACGGTCTACAAACGCCACGCCATAAAGCTGAACCACTTCCACACCACCAGCCTCAGAAAACTTCTCGGCATAAAGTGGCAAGAAAAGATCCGTGACACAGAGGTGCTCACTCGTGCAAACTTGCCCAGCATCTACACCATCTTGATGCAGGCCCAGCTGCACTGGGCAGGCCATGTAGTTCACATGCCAGACCACCGGCTCCCCAAGAAACTGCTATACGGCGAACTCCAACATGGCAAGCGCTCCCGTGGAGGCCAAAAGAAGCGCTTCAAAGACACTCTGAAAGCTTCTCTGAAGGCCTTCAACATCAGCGACGACACATGGGAGCTGAATGCAATGGACAGACCAAAGTGGCGTTCAGCTGTCCACAAAGGCGCCAAATTCTGTGAGGCCAACAGAATCGCTGCAACAGAGCAATGCAGACAGGCCAGGAAAAGCAGTGTCAGCAAGTCCCCGACAGCCGCCACCATCCCCTGTCCACACTGCGTCAGAACCTTCCGGGCGCGGATTGGCCTGACCAGTCATCTGCGCACCCACAGAGCCCAACCCACCCACCCCCAGGATGACTAGATGGTCCTCGTCGATCCCGACGGACGAACCACATATGTATGTATATATTCCACTGTGTCTCGCGTTGTGTGACGCAAAGTTCGACACACAAAAATAGTAGTCTTGGTCATAAGCTCGATTGGGACAGCGCACGGAAAGTTCAGTTGTGAGTGGA